>NW_027602089.1:0-50575 GCF_053455715.1 Rhinoraja longicauda | reverse complement strand
TTCATATGAAGAAAGACTGGATAGACTCGGCTTGTACTCGCTGGAATTTAGAAGATTGAGGGGGGATCTTATAGAAACTTACAAAATTCTTAAGGGGTTGGACAGGCTAGATGCAGGAAGATTGTTCCCGATGTTGGGGAAGTCCAGAACAAGGGGTCACAGTTTAAGGATAAGGGGGAAGTCTTTTAGGACCGAGATGAGAACGTTTTTTTTCACACAGAGAGTGGTGAATCTGTGGAATTCTCTGCCACAGAAGGTAGTTGAGGCCAGTTCATTGGCTATATTTAAGAGGGAGTTAGATGTGGCCCTTGTGGCTAAAGGGATCAGGGGGTATGGAGAGAAGGCAGGTACGGGATACTGAGTTGGATGATCAGCCATGATCATATTGAATGGCGGTGCGTACAGGCTCGAAGGGCCGAATGGCCTACTCCTGCACCTATTTTCTATGTTTCTAATATATCCCGCCCTTTGACAGGTGCCATTGTAACAAGATAATCAATGTTATTCACTTCGCTTGTCAGTGGTCATAATGTTTTGGCTGATCGGTGTACACACTATTGGTGTCATGGTACTTTCTCATCCACTCCTGACACACGAGGGGGCAGTTTTACAGAGGGACAATTGACTTGCAAACCAGCACATGCAAACTCTACACACGCAGACAGACAGCACCCGTAGTCAGGATCGAACCGGCCTCTCTGGCCCTGTGAGGCGGCGGCTCTACCCAATGTGCCCTATGTACAAGGACGTTGCCAGGACTAGAGGGTGTGAGCTACAGGGAGAGGTCGAGCAGGCTGGGTCTCTATTCCATGGAGCGCAGGGGGATGAGGGGAGATCTTATAAAACCATGAGAGGAATAGATCGCACAGTCTTTTACCCAGAGTTGGGGAATCGAGGACCAGAGGACACAGGTTCAAGGTGAAGGGAAAAGATTTAATAGGAGTCTGAGGGGTAACTTTTCCACACAGAGGGTGGTGGGTGTGTGGAACGAGCTGCCGGAGGAGGTAGTTGAGGCTGGGACTATCCCAGCGTTTAAGAAACAGTCGGACAGGTACATGGATAGGACGGGTTTGGAGGGATATGGGACTAGTGTAGGTGGGGCATGTTGGTCGGTGTGGGCGGGTTGGGCTGAGGGGCCTGTTTCCACGCTGTTTCACTCTGTGAGTCTAAGAGATGTGTGACAGAGATGAGGGCGGAGGGGAAAGGAAGGAGGGGATGGGGTGGTTGTAATGGGAGGAGAGAGGGGGAGGGAGGGAGTAGAGAGGGAAAAGGAGAAAGGGGAGGGAAGAAAGAGGGAGGGAGGAGAGAGGGGAATGGAGGGAGGAGAAAGGGGAGGGAGGAGAGAGAGAGGAGAAAGGGGAGGGAGGGGGAGGGAGGAAGGAGAGAGGGGAGGGAGGGGAGAGAGGAAGAGTAGGAGGGAGGTAGGGAAAACAGGAAGGAGAGAGGGACAGGGAAGGGAGAGGATGGGGATAGAATGAATGAAAAAGATGTGGAAGAAGGAAGAGCAGGGGAGAGTGGAAGGGGGAGGGAGGGTAGAGGGTGAGAAGAGAGAGGGGGTAGAAGAAGGGGGAGGAAGCAGAGAGGGAAGGAGATGAGGGAGGGTGAGAGAGTAGGGGGGCAGAGGGGGAGAAAGGATGAAGAGTATGCCTGAGGAAGAGGGAGAGTGGGAAAGGAGAGAAAGAAAGAATGAAAAAAGAGGGGAAGAGTGCGAGGAAGAGAAGGTGAGGGGGGAGAGAAGGGGGGGGGAGTTGAGGGGGACGAGGGAGTGAGGAGAGTGGGGGAAGGAGGGGGAGAGAGTGAGGAAGGGTAGGAGAAGAGGAAGAGAGGGAAGAGAGAGGGGGAGGGAGGAGAAAGCGGGAGGGAGGTTGGAGAAAGAGGAGGGAAGAGAGAGGGAGGTTGGAGAGAGGGGGAGGGAGGTAGGGAAAGCAGGAAGGAGAGAGTGTGGGACAGGGAAGGGAGAGGATGGGGGGATAGAATGAATGAAAAAGAGAGGTGTGGAAGAAGGAAGAGCAGGGTATAGTGGAAGGGGGGAGGGAGGGAAGGAGAAGAGGGAGAGAGAGTGGGGATGGGGAGAGAGGGAAGAGGGAGAGAGTGTGGAGGCGAGAGTGGGGGAAGGGGGAGAGAGAGTGAGGAAGGGAAGGAGAAGAGGGAGAGAGGGAAGATAGGGTGGGGAGGGGGAGAGGGAGGAGAGAGGAGGGAAAGAATTGAAATAAAAGTGAGGGGGAAGAGAGATGGAACGGAGCAAGATGGACCACTCCGTTGAAATCGCCTGTACTGAAGTGTAGAACGCAAAGGAGCCGCCATTTTAATAGGCGACCCCCGCCATGTCAGTAAGCAAACCCGCCATGTTAGTAAACAAACCCGCCATGTTAGTAAACAAACCCCGCCATGTCAGTAAACAAACCCGCCATGTTAGTAAGCAAACCCGCCATGTTAGTAAACAAACCCGCCATGTTAGTAAGCAAACCCCGCCATGTTAGTAAACAAACCCGCCATGTCAGTAAGCAAACCCGCCATGTTAGTAAACAAACCCGCCATGTTAGTAAACAAACCCGCCATGTCAGTAAGCAAACCCGCCATGTTAGTAAGCAAGTAGTAGTATAAGAAAATAACTGCAGACGCTGGTACAAATCGATTTATTCACAAAATGCTGGAGTAACTCAGCAGGTCAGGCAGCATCTCGGGAGAGAAGGAATGGGTGACGTTTCGGGTCGAGACCCTTCTTCAGAAGCAACCCAGCCATGTTAGTAAGACCCGAAACGTCACCCATTCCTTCTCTCCCGAGATGCTGCCTGACCTGCTGAGTTACTCCAGCATTTTGTGAATAAATGTTAGTAAGCAAACTTGCCATGTTAGTAAGCAAAACCCGCCATTTTAGTAAGCAGACACGCCATGTTAGTAAGCAGACACGCCATTTTAGTAAGCAGACGCGCCATTTTAGTAAGCAGACACGCCATTTTAGTAAGCAGACACGCCATTTTAGTAAGCAGACACGCCATTTTAGTAAGCAGACACGCCATTTTAGTAAGCAAACCCCGCCATTCCAGTAAGCAAAACCCGCCATTTTAGTAGGCAAAGCACGCCGTTCGCTCCGCCTCTCGCAGTGTAATCAGTGTTGTGGGGGAACAGTATGTGTGATGATACTATTAAAACGCAGAATATATCTCATCTATCAACTCACAGATTTGTGTTATTTTTGTTTTTACATGTTTCTGCAGGTTTCTGCTTTCTACAATGGCGCCGTGACGTGCGACGGTGTTTAGGGTCGAGTGGTCCCCATCTTGCTCTCTGGGTAAGAGTGGGGGGGGAGGGGGGGCGCCGTGTGTTTCCGGCGGAAGTGCGGGTGCTGGTTGCCGGTTGCCGGGGTGACGGGGCGGCAGCGGCCTAGGGCAGGGCCGGGCCCGCACTCACACACTCGGGGACACACTGGCAGCGAGTGAGTGAGGGAGGGAGCGTCGCTCACACTGAGGGAGTGAGAGTGAGAGTGAGAGTGAGGGAGCGCCGCGCTGTGGGGGTGAGTGAGGGAGCGCCGCGCTGTGGGGGGTGAGTGAGGGGAGGGAGCGCCGCGCTGTGGGGGGGGGGGAGGGAGCGCCGCGCTGTGGGGGGGGGGGGAGGGAGCGCCGCGCTATGGGGGGGAGGGAGGGAGCGCCGCGCTGTGGGAGTGAGTGAGGGGAGGGAGCGCCTCTAACACTGTGGGGGGGGGGGGGGGTGAGGGATCTCAGCGGTGGAGGGGGGGGGGTGAGGGATCTCAGCGGGGGGGGGGGGGGTGAGGGATCTCAGCGGTGGGGGGGGGGGTGAGGGATCTCAGCGCTGTGGGGATGAGGGATCTCAGCGGTGGGAGGGTGGGGGGGAGAGGGATCTCAGCGGTGGGGGGGGGGTGAGGGATCTCAGCGCTGTGGGGGTGGGGGGGGAGAGGGATCTCAGCGTTGTGGGGATGGGGGGGAGGAAAAGAGATGGAGGGAGGGTGGGGGGGAGAGGAGGGGGGCGGTGTGAAGGTCACAGTGTGGAAACAGGCCCTTCAGCCCATCTCGCCCACACCGGCCAACATGCCCCACCTACACTAGTCCCACCTGCCCACACCGGCCAACATGCCCCACCTACACTAGTCCCACCTGCCCACACCGGCCAACATGCCCCACCTACACTAGTCCCACCTGCCCACACCGACCAACATGCCCCATCTACACTAGTCCCACCTGCCCACACCGACCAACATGCCCCATCTACACTAGTCCCACCCGCCCACACCGGCCAACATGCCCCACCTACACTAGTCCCACCTGCCCACACCGACCAACATGCCCCATCTACACTAGTCCCACCTGCCCACACCGACCAACATGCCCCATCTACACTAGTCCCACCCGCCCACACCGACCAACATGCCCCATCTACACTAGCCCCACCTGCCCGCGTTTGGCCCACACCCCTCCAAACCCGTCCTATCCATGTACCCGTCCAAATGTCTTTTCAAAGCTGTAACGTGCCTCAACTACCGACCCCGGCAGCTCGTTCCACACACACACCGCCCTTTGTGTGAAAAAGTTACCCCTCAGGTTCCTTTAAAATCTTTTCCTTCTCATTTTCAATCTTAAACTCGCCAATCCTGGGTAAAAGACTGTGCGTCTACCCGATCGATTCCCCTCATGATTTTGTGCACCTCTGTAAGATCGCCCCTCATCTTCCTGCGCTCCAAGGAATAGAGTCCCAGCCTGCTCAACCCTAGTTCCCTCATAAATCTTCTCTGCACACTATCCAGCTAGACAACATCCTTCCGACAGGGCGACGGGTTTTTCCACCCCAAACGTCACCCATTCCTTCTCTCCAGAAATGTTGCCTGACCCGCTGAGTTACTGTTACTGCGTTACTGAGTTACTGCGTCTGTCATCGTTCTCGCAAGTAGACACAAAAAGCTGGAGTAACTAGTCCCACCTGCCACAGGCAGCGTCTCTGGAGAGTAGGAATGGGTGACGCTTCGGGTCGAGACCCTTCTTCAGACCACGTTGCCTGTCCCGCCTAGTTACTCCGGCTTTTCGTACCGATCTTCAGTTTATACCGGCGTCCTTCTCTGTGGAAAATGGGGGAAAGGTGGAGATTAAAATGGCATTAGTGTTTAGGGTTATTACAGTCACTTGTGCTGAGGTACAGTGTAAAGTTTGCTAGGCAATGCAAACAGGTCAGATATATCAAATATGAATACAATCAGGCCAATCTCGGGTACAATCGGTAGAGCAAAGGGAAGGTACAGAAGTGGTTGACAGTGAATTAGAAACTAGGTGCAGGAGGAGGCCATTCGGCCCTTCGAGCCTGTACGCACCGCCATTCATTGTGATCGTGGCTGAGTTGAGAGCGTTTCATTGTCATTTGTACCAAAACGAAACAATGAAATTCAACAACGCGTCCGAAGAAGGGTCTCGAGCCGAAACGTCGCCCGTTCCTTCTCTCCAGAGGTGCTGTGCTGCCCGACCCGCTGAGTTACTCCAGCTCTTTGTGTCTGTCTTCCCTTTAACTCCCTCCATTCACTGCAGCTTAGAAGGATGAGAGGGGATCTTATAGAGAGGTATAAAATTGTAAAAGGACTGGACAAGCTGGATGCAGGAAAATGTTCCCAACGTTGGGGGAGTCCAGAACCAGGGGCCATTTGAAGGGGAGGCCATTTAAAACTGAGGGGAGAAAAAAAATGTCACCCAGAGAGTTGTGAATCTGTGGAATTCTCTGCCACAGAGGGCAGTGGAGGCCAAATCATTGGATGGATTTAAGAGAGAGTTAGATAGAGCTCTAGGGGCTAGCGGAATCAAGGGATATGGGGAGAAGGCAGGCACGGTTACTGATTGTGGACCATCAACCATGATCACAATGAATGGCGGTGTACAGGCTCGAAGGGCCGAATGGCCTCCTCCTGCACCTTTTTTTCTATGTTTCTATGTAAACCTGCATCTGCAGTTCCGTCCTACACGATTAAATTCTTGCTTGCAACTGCATAACAGCTCTGTGAACACAGTTGTCGTTAGATAACATGATAAACAAACAAAGGAAAGTTTAATAAATTTTTATAAAAACAAGGGGCGGCACAGCGGTAGAGTCGCGGCCTCACAGCGCCATGGGCGCGGGTTCGGTCCTGACTACGGGTGCTGCCTGTACGGAGTTTCTACCTTCTCCCTGTGTCTGGCGCTGCAAGGCAGCAACTCTGCTGCTGTGTCTCCCAGCCGTGGTGAATCTGTGGAATTCGCTGCCGCAGAAGGCTGTGGAGGCCAAGAGAAATGGTTTTTCTAAGGCGGGGGTGGACAGATTCTTGATTGGTAAGGGGGGTCAGGGAATTAGACAATAGACAATAGGTGCAGGAGGAGGCCATTCGGCCCTTCGAGCCAGCACCGCCATTCAATGTGATCATGGCTGATCATTCTCAATCAGTACCCCGTTCCTGCCTTCTCCCCATACCCCCTGACTCCGCTATCCTTAAGAGCTCTATCCAGCTCTCTCTTGAATGCATTCAGAGAATTGGCCTCCACTGCCTTCTGAGGCAGAGAATTCCACAGATTCACAACTCTCTGACTGAAAAGGTTTTTTCCTCATCTCAGTTCTAAATGGCCGACCCCTTATTCTTAAACTGTGGCCCCTTGTTCTGGACTCCCCCAACATTGGGAACATGTTTCCTGCCTCTAACGTGTCCAACCCCTTAATAATCTTATTCGTTTCGATAAGATCACCTCTCATCCTTCTAAATTCCAGTGTATACAAGCCTAGTCGCTCCCGTCTTTCAACATACGACAGTCCCGCCATTCCAGGAATTAACCCAGTAAACCTACGCTGCACGCCCTCAATAGCAAGAATATCCTTCCACAAATTTGGAGACCAAAACTGCACACAGTACTGTTACGGGGAGAAAGCAGGAGAGCGGGAAAGGTAGTGTAGCTATGATTGAATGGTGGAGGAGACTGCTCCTAACAACTTATGACAGGGGCGAGGGGGGTGGTTGGGGAACAGATGGCTGGAACAAAGGCCAGTGTTTAAACCAGAAAGTGCGAGAGAGAGAGAGAAGGATTTCAAAGTTGCAAATTGTGAAGCCGGAGGAAGGAATGGGAGGGGGAGGGGAGAAATAGGTGCGAGTCTAAGTAGAGAATTGGGGTGGGAGGAGAGGGGGAGGGGGCGGGTTGGCTGATTCGAGGTCACCTCAAATCCGGTATGTCGAGGAACCTTATTTCTGTGCAGACACAAGGAACTGCAGGTGCTTGAATCGGAATAAAACACGCAAAGTACTGGAGGAAGTCAGCGGGCCGGGCAGCTTGGGATGGGACATGAATGAGGATAAGGGGGAAGCCTTTTAGGGCCGAGGAGAAAGGTTTTTTTTCACCAGAGTGGTGAATCTGTGGAATTCTCTGCCACAGAAGGTAGCTGAGGCCAGTTCATTGGCTATATTTAAGAGGGAGTTAGATGTGGCCCTTGTGGCTAAAGGGGTCAGGGGGTATGGAGAGAAGGCAGGTACGGGATACTGAGTTGGATGATCAGCCATGATCACATTGAATGGCGGTGCAGGCTCGAAGGGCCGAATGGCCTACTCCTGCACCTATTTTCTATGTTTCTATGAAAGATGCTGGTGTAAACTGAAGATCGGCACGAAAGAGTTTAGACGGGCCGAAGGGCCTGTTTCCATGCTGCGTGTCTCCGGGTTCGAGTCGAGTGTCCGGCCACGATCGCTCCAGGGCGGGGCGGGCCGCTGGGAGAATGCTCCCACCACGCCGTCTCATTGATCCGTGCTTCTGTTCCCTCCCCCTCTCCCTCCCACACACGACCGCGCTGCAGGGTGCATGCCCGAAGTCATCCCGCAGCGCCGGCCGCGCAGCTGAAGAGAGGATCGCCTGAGGGGCGCATGCGGAGGCACGTGCGGGCGCGCCGTCCCGTTGCCGAACACCTTCCGGAACCTCAGCCTGGTACCCGGAGAGGGAGAGAGAGAGAACGCACGCGGGGCGAAGGATGAACTGCACGCGGGCCGGCACGGGGCCGATTGCCGCGGCTGCCGACTGCTAGCGTCCAATTCACGCAGCGCCGAGCAAGGAAGCAACATCCCCACCTCTGACCGTCCTAGCGATTAGTAAGTGTCGGCGCTTTTGCCCGTCTTTTTACACGTTTAGTTTGGAGACACAGGGCCCCTTCGGCCCACCGAGCCCCCGGCGATCGCCCCGTACGCTAACGCTATCCCACACAATCACACTAGGGAGTATTTACATTTACACCGACAAACCTGCACGTCTTTGGAGTGCTGGAGAAAACCCACGCATTCTTAAGGGGTTGGACAGGCTAGATGCAGGAAGATTGTTCCCGATGTTGGGGAAGTCCAGAACAAGGGGGGCACAGTTTAAGGATAAGGGGGAAGTCTTTTAGGACCGAGATGAGAAAGTTTTTTTTCACACAGAGAGTGGTGAATCTGTGGAATTCTCTGCCACAGAAGGTAGTTGAGGCCAGTTCATTGGCTATATTTAAGAGGGAGTTAGATGTGGCCCTTGTGGCTAAAGGGATCAGGGGGTATGGAGAGAAGGCAGGTATGGGATACTGAGTTGGATGATCAGCCATGATCACATTGAATGGCGGTGCAGGCTCGAAGGGCCAAATGGCCTCCTCCTGCACCTATTTTCTATGTTTCTATGTCACGGGGAGAACGTATAAACTCCGTACCGACAGATTTTTTTCAGAGATACAGCGCAGAAACAGGCCCTTCGGCCCACCGAGTCCGCATCACCCAGCAATCCCCGCACATTAACACTATCCTACACCCACTAGGGACAATTTTTACATTTGCCCAGCCAATTAACCTACATACCTGTACGTCTTTGGAGTGCGGGAGGAAACCGAAGATCTCGGAGAAAACCCACGCAGGTCACGGGGAGAACGTGCAAACTCCGTACAGACGGCGCCCGTAGTCAGGATCGAACCCGAGTCTCCGGCGCTGCATTCGCTGTAAGGCAGCAACTCTGCCGCTGCGCCACCGTGCCGCCTTCTCTCTCTCTGCCTGAAATGCCCAGGTTTTATAGGGCGTATGTCTTCGTTTTTTAGTTGTAGTGATGCAGCACAGCGCGTAAACACGACCTTCGACCCACCGAGTCTGCGCCAACCAGCGATCCACACACACACACATACACACACACACACGGGATAATTTCTCTACACGTACACCAAGCCAATCAATCCATATACCTGGTATCGCAAAATGCTGGAGTAACTCAGTGGGTCAGGCAGCATCTCAGGAGAGAAGGAATGGGTGACGTTTCGGAGTCGAGACCCTTCTTCAGACTGATGTCGGGGGGGGACAAAGGAAGGATTCTTCAGATACTCGTTGACTTACGTTGCTTTGACTTGCGATATTTCGTCTTTACAATGGTGCAAAAGTGATACGCATTCAGTAGAAACCGTATTTTGAATTTTGATCCTTTCTCGGGCTCGCGATACGCGTTTTCGACTTACGATATTCTCAATTTACGATGGGTTTATTGGAACTTAGTCCCATCGTAAGTCGAGGAGCACCTGTATTCTATTCCATGTAAGAAAATAACTGCAGATGCTGGTACAAATCGAAGGTATTTATTCACAAAATGCTGGAGTCACTCAGCAGGTCAGGCAGCATCTCAGGAGAGAAGGAATGGGTGACGTTTCGGGTCGAGACCCTTATTCAGACTGAACGGTGGCGCAGCGGTAGAGTTGCTGCCTTACAGCGAATGCAGCGCCGGAGACTCAGGTTCGATCCTGACTACGGGCGCCGTCTGTACGGAGTTTGTACGTTCTCCCCGTGACCTGCGTGGGTTTTCTCCGAGATCTTCGGTTTCCTCCCACAATCCAAAGACGTACAGGTATGTAGGTTAATTGACTGGGTAAATGTAAAAATTGTCCCTAGTGTATGTAGGATAGTGTTAATGTGTGGGGATCGCTGGGCGGCGCGGACCCGGTGGGCCGAAAGGGCCTGTTTCCGCGCTGTATCTCTAAAATCTATAAAAATCCCCCAAAAAGATCTAAAAAGTCACCCATTCCTTCTCTCCTGAGATGCTGCCTGACCCGCTGAGTTACTCCAGCATTTTGTGAATAACTACCATGTATTCTATTCCATTATCACTGTCTGCTTTTAACTAAACGTAGCAGTAAAACCACAGTTGGTTTTTGGTGAGTAAAAATGTTGCTGCTTCTCATTGCCTCCCAGTATGTCCTGCTGACAAGTTGTGTTTGATGATACCTGCCTGAAGCATGTGTCGCAAAATAACTGCAGATGCTGGTACCAATCGAAGGTGTCACAAAGTGCTGGAGTAACTCAGCAGGTCAGGCAGCATCTAGGAGAGAGGGAATGGGTGACGTTTCGGGTCTCGACCCATTCCATCTCTCCTAGATGCTGCCTGACCTGCTGAGTTACTCCAGCATTTTGTGACACCTTCCTCAGGAGATACTGTCGCTGCTGGCTTTTCCTGAGGATGCCCTCAGTGTTGGGGGGGGGGGGGGGCACATTTGTACTTGTACCCCTTGACAATCTCCACAGGCCTCCCGTGGATAGTGGTGACGATCCTTGCAGCCAGTTGCCTCTGCTTGTTGGAGAATCTTTAATCTTTTGCACTTGCTACAGAGAAGCTGCCTGTTGTTTTACCTTCGTTACAACTGTGACAGGACTTTAAATGCAGCCGGTAACTGCGAAGAGATTTGCAATGTCCCACTCCACACCCCTCCTCCCACTCTCCCCTTCCACCCACACTCCTCCCACACCTCTACCCACTCCCCTCCCTCTCTCCCACTCCACACCCCTCCCTCCCTCTCCCCACTCCACACCCCTCCCCTTCCCCCCCACCCCCTCCCTCCCTCTCCCCACTCGGACAATAACTGTAGATACTGGTACAAATCGAAGGTGTCACAAAGTGCTGGAGAGGCAGCATCTAGGAGAGAGGGAATAGGTGACGTTTCGGGTCTCGACCCATTCCCTCTCTCCTAGATGCTGCCTGACCTGCTGAGTTACTCCAGCATTTTGTGACACCTTCCTCAGGAGATACTGTCGCTGCTGGCTTTTCCTGAGGATGCCCTCTGTGTTGGGGGGGGGGGGCACATTTGTACTTGTACCCCTTGACAATCTCCACAGGCCTCCCGTGGATAGTGGTGACGATCCTTGCAGCCAGTTGCCTCTGCTTGTTGGAGAAGTCAAATCAATTTTATTTGTATAGCACATTTAAGCACAACCCACGTTGACCAAAATGCTGCACATCAGTGCAGGTACTAAGAACAAACATACAATACAATACAATACAATATATCTTTATTGTCAGGGGTACAACGAGATTGGGAATGCGCCTCCCATACGATGCAATAATTTAATTAATTTAAACAACAACAACCCAACGAAACAAATTGTAACAGTTTTAAGACAGAATAACGTGCAAGTAGATCTGTGCCGGTTCACTGTGCGATGTGACCATCCGGCTCAGCAGGACCGGTTCATGGCAGCTATGGCCCTGGGGATGAAGCTGTTCCTGAGTCTGGAGGTGCGGGCCTAGAAGGCCTTGTATCGTCTGCCCGATGGAAGGAGTTCGAACAGACTGTTGCAGGGGTGTGAAGAGTCTTTGTGGATGCTGGTGGCTTTTCTGAGGCATCGTGTGTTGTAGATGCCCTCCAAGGCTGGTAGCTGTGTTCCGATGGGTAGCTCTATGGACTACCCACTGAAGAGCTTTCCTCTCTGCCTCCGTGCAGCTGAGATACCACACAGGGATGCCATGCGTTAGGATGCTCTCTCTGGTGCAGCGGTAGAAGGTCATCAGCAGCTGTTAGGGTAGACCAGACTTTTTCAGTGTTCTTAGGTAGAACAGTCGTTGCTGTGCCTTCTTGACTCGCCTGTGTAGGCTCCGGCCGCGTGGACGTCGGAAGCCCACAGCCCCCTGCCCTGGGTGGGGGCCGACATCGGGAGCTCCGGCAGCGGCAGCGTCTTCGTCCGCCCCGAATCGCGGGGCTTGGGTCGGCCCGCTGTGGACCTTTCACCGTTCGGCGCGGCCTGGAATAGGCCACAGGATTTTTTTTGCTCGGCGGGGGCTTCAATGTCGGGAGCCACGACTGCCCCGACGTGCAGCGGCAGCGTCTTCGCCCGCACCGGATCGCGGGGCTTGGGTCAGCCCGCTGCGGACCTTTCACCGTCCGGCGCGGCCTGGAACGTGGCAACTACAACAGCCTGACCGCGAGAGAAGACGGCAGGGGAAGAGAAAAGACATTCTGGCCTTCCATCACAGTGAGGAGGTGACTGGAGGAGACTCACTGGGATGGATGTTTCTTGTTGGTGTTGGTTTCTGATTGTGTGTGTTATTGCTTATTTGTATTGTTCCTGTTGTTGGACTGTGGGTAATCTTTCATTTCACTGCGCATTTATGTGTATGTGACAAATAAACTTGACTTAACTTGATTCTGTACCGTACTGGGAGCCAGTGGAGAGAGGCCAGAATCGGGGTGATGTGGTCCCTTTTACGGGTACCCGTCAGGAGTCTCGCTGCGGCGTTTTGGACCAATTGCAGGCGGGACAGGGACGATTGGCTGATCCCAGTGCGTAGGGAGTTGCAGTAGTCTAGGCGGGAGGAAATGAATGCGTGGATGATTTTTTCAATGTCGTCAAATTGGAGGAATGGTTTGATTTTAGCTATGGTACGAAGCTGGAAGAAGCTGGCTTTTACCACAGCGTTGACTTGCTTGTCAAACTTTAATGCAGAGTCAAATATCACGCCAAGCTTTTTGACATGCGGTTTGAATAGGGAGGATTGTCTTTTTAACTATTTTTAATATTGTCTTTTTAACTATTTTTAATATTGTCTTTTTAACTATTTTTAATATTGTCTTTTTAACTACTTTTAATATTGTCTTTTTAACTATTTTTAATATTGTCTTTTTAACCATTTTTAACATTGTCTTTTTAACCATTTTTAACATTGTCTTTTTAACTATTTTTAATATTGTCTCTAACTATTTTTAATATTGTCTCTAACTATTTTTAATATTGTCTTTTTAACTATTTTTAATATTGTCTTTTTAACTATTTTTTAATATTGTCTTTTTACCTTTTTTAATATTGTCTTTTTACCTTTTTTAATATTGTCTTTTTACCATACATTAATAAGATTAAAAAATAAGATGAATTTTTTAAAATATTGTCTTTTTAACTATTTTTAATATTGTCTTTTTACCTTTTTTAATATTGTCTTTTTAGTTTACATTAGTACGGTATCAGTCATCAGTCTGAAGAAGGGCCTCGACCCGAAACGTCACAGGGTCAAGACAAGACAACGAACGGGTCACCTCAGCAGTAATATTCCAAGGATAAATAAGATTTAAAAATAAGATTGATTTTTTAAAATATTGTCTTTCTACCTTTTTTAATATTGTCTTTTTACTTTACATTAATAAGATTAAAAAATAAGATTTAAAAAAAAAAATATTGTCTTTTTACCTTTTTTAATATTGTCTTTTTACCTTACATTATTAGTAAGGTAAAAAGACAATATAAAAAATAGGTAAAAAGACAATATTTAAAAAAATGTAATCTTATTTTTTAATCTTATTTTTCCTTGGAATATTACTGCTGAGGTGACCCGTTGTCTTGTCTTGACCCTGTGACGTTTCGGGTCGAGGCCCTTCTTCAGACTGATGTCAGGGGGGGCGGGACAAAGGAAGGATTCTTCAGATACTCGTTGACTTACGTTGCTTTGACTTGCGATATTTCATCTTTACAATGGTGCAAAATTGATACGCATTCAGTAGAAACCATATTTTGAATTTTGATCCTTTCTCGGGCTCGCGATACGCGTTTTCGACTTACGATATTCTCAATTTACGATGGGTTTATTGGAAGTTAGTCCCATCGTAAGTCGAGGAGCACCTGTATTCTATTCCATGTAAGAAAATAACTGCAGATGCTGGTACAAATCGAAGGTATTTATTCACAAAATGCTGGAGTCACTCAGCAGGTCAGGCAGCATCTCAGGAGAGAAGGAATGGGTGACGTTTCGGGTCGAGACCCTTATTCAGACTGAAAGGCGGCACGGTGGCACAGCGGTAGAGTTGCTGCCTTACAGCGAATGCAGCGCCGGAGATTCGGGTTCAATCCTGACTACGGACGCCATCTGTACGGAGTTTGTACGTTCCCCCCGTGACCTGCGTGGGTTTTCTCCGAGATCTTCGGTTTCCTCCCACACTCCAAAGACGTATAGGTATGTAGGTTAATTGACTGGGTAAATGTAAAAATTGTCCCTAGTGTGTGTAGGATAGTGTTAATGTGCGGGGATCGCTGGGCGGCGCGGACTCAGTGGGCCGAAGGGCCTGTTTCCGCGTTGTATCTCGAAAATCTAAAAAAATCCCCAAAAAGATCTAAAAAGTCACCCATTCCTTCTCTCCCGAGATGCTGCCTGACCCGCTGAGTTACTCCAGCATTTTGTGAATAAATACCATGTATTCTATTCCATTATCACTGTCTGCTTTTAACTAAACGTAGCAGTAAAACCACAGTTGGTTTTTGGTGAGGAAAAATGTTGCTGCTTCTCATTGCCTCCCAGTATGTCCGTACACGCCACTGGAGATAAATGGGTCTATTGTGGATAGGGTGAGCAGTTTCAAATACTTGGGAGTCCGCATCGCAGAGGATCTGACGTGGGCAACGCACATTGCCGCACTGGTGGGTAAGGCTAAGCAGCGCCTTTACCACCTTAGACAACTGAGGAAATTCAGAGTGTCGCTGAGGATCCTTCATTGCTTCTACTCTGGGGCTGTAGAGAGCATCCTGTCCGGCAACATTACGGTCTGGTTTGGGAACAGCTCTGCCCAGGACAGGATGGCCCTGCAGAGAGTAGTGCGTTCGGCAGAACGCACCATGGGAACTACACTCGTCCCCCTGCAGGACCTATACATCAGGAGGTGCAGATCCAGAGCAAGCAAGATCATGAGGGACCCCTGCCACCCCAGTAACGGACTGTTCCAGATGCTACGGTCAGGCAAACGCCTCCGCTGTCACGCTGTGAAAACGGAGAGGATGAGACGGAGCTTCTTCCCACAGGCCATCAGGACTGTCAACTTTGATAACCCCAGAGACTAAATTTTTGTCGACACGTTTTGTGCTATGTTAGTAACTTATTAACTTTATTTATTGTAACTGTAATTATTTTTGTGCACAACCCGCAGGCATTGCCACTTTCATTTCACTGCACATCGAGTATGTGTATGTGACAAATAAATTTGACTTGACTTGACAATAGACAATAGACAATAGACAATAGGTGCAGGAGTAGGCCATTCAGCCCTTCGAGCCAGCACCGCCATTCAATGCGATCATGGCTGATCACTATCAATCAGTACCCCGTTCCTGCCTTCTCCCCATACCCCCTCACTCCGCTATCCTTAAGAGCTCTATCCAGCTCTCTCTTGAAAGCATCCAACGAACTGGCCTCCACTGCCTTCTGAGGCAGAGAATTCCACACCTTCACCACCCTCTGACTGAAAAAGTTCTTCCTCATCTCCGTTCTAAATGGCCTACCCCTTATTCTCAAACTGTGGCCCCTTGTTCTGGACTCCCCCAACATTGGGAACATGTTATCTGCCTCTAATTGACAAGTTGTGTTTGATGATACCTGCCTGAAGCATGTGTCGCAAAATAACTGCAGATGCTGGTACCAATCGAAGGTGTCACAAAGTGCTGGAGTAACTCAGCAGGTCAGGCAGCATCTAGGAGAGAGGGAATGGGTGACGTTTCGTGTCTCGACCCATTTCCTCTCTCCTAGATGCTGCCTGACCTGCTGAGTTACTCCAGCATTTTGTGACACCTTCCTCAGGAGATACTGTCGCTGCTGGCTTTTCCTGAGGATGCCCTCTGTGTTGGGGGGGGGGGGGGGGCACATTTGTACTTGTACCCCTTGACAATCTCCACAGGCCTCCCGTGGATAGTGGTGACGATCCTTGCAGCCAGTTGCCTCTGCTTGTTGGAGAATCTTTAATCTTTTGCACTTGCTACAGAGAAGCTGCCTGTTGTTTTACCTTCGTTACAACTGTGACAGGACTTTAAATGCAGCCGGTAACTGCGAAGAGATTTGCAATGTCCCACTCCACACCCCTCCCCCCACTCTCCCCTTCCACCCACACTCCTCCCACACCTCTACCCACTCCCCTCCCTCTCTCCCACTCCACACCCCTCCCTCCCTCTCCCCACTCCACACCCCTCCCCTTCCCCCCCACCCCCTCCCTCCCTCTCCCCACTCGGACAATAACTGCAGATGCTGGTACCAATCGAAGGTGTCACAAAGTGCTGGAGTAACTCAGCAGGTCAGGCAGCATCTAGGAGAGAGGGAATAGGTGACGTTTCGGGTCTCGACCCATTCCCTCTCTCCTAGATGCTGCCTGACCTGCTGAGTTACTCCAGCATTTTGTGACACCTTCCTCAGGAGATACTGTCGCTGCTGGCTTTTCCTGAGGATGCCCTCTGTGTTGGGGGGGGGGGGGGCACATTTGTACTTGTACCCCTTGACAATCTCCACAGGCCTCCCGTGGATAGTGGTGACGATCCTTGCAGCCAGTTGCCTCTGCTTGTTGGAGAAGTCAAGTCAATTTTATTTGTATAGCACATTTAAGCACAACCCACGTTGACCAAAGTGCTGCACATCAGTGCAGGTACTAAGAACAAACATACAATACAATACAATACAATATATCTTTATTGTCAGGGGTACAACGAGATTGGGAATGCGCCTCCCATACGATGCAATAATTTAATTAATTTAAACAACAACCCAACGAAACAAATTGTAACAGTTTTAAGACAGAATAACGTGCAAGTAGATCTGTGCCGGTTCACTGTGCGATGTGACCATCCGGCTCAGCAGGACCGGTTCATGGCAGCTATGGCCCTGGGGATGAAGCTGTTCCTGAGTCTGGAGGTGCGGGCGTAGAAGGCCTTGTATCGTCTGCCCGATGGAAGGAGTTCGAACAGACTGCTGCAGGGGTGTGAAGAGTCTTTGTGGATGCTGGTGGCTTTTCTGAGGCATCGTGTGTTGTAGATGCCCTCCAAGGCTGGTAGCTGTGTTCCGTTCTCAAAATAGCAAAAGCAAATAAATGTGTAGCGGTCACTTGGAAAGATCATCATGAACTAATCATTGAAATATAGTGTGCAGAAATGCGCACTTGGAAAGATCACCATGAAATAATAATTGAATAATAATGGAACCCATTCACTTTAATTAACATTTTGTTCAAGATGGCCGCGCCGTTGTGTTTGGCTGCCTGCCACTGTATGTTTCTTTTTTTTTTTTCCTAGTCAGATGTGCAGCACTTTGGTCAACGTGGGTTGTTTTTAAATGTGCTATACAAATAAATTGACTTGACTTGACTTGACTTAAAACTAGGAATAAGAATTGGAAATATTTCATTTCAGGATTGTTCTTGTCTCCAGGTTTCCTTCTTTCTTTCAATTCAATTTCAACTTAAAATACTTTATTGGCTTGATAAGATGCATCATTATATTGCCAAAGTATAGAACATTGCTTCATACATATTTAAAATGCAGGAATATGAAATCAAGTATACAATGCATGGGTCGATTTGGCCCTGTATATGTACGTGTATATATATATATATTCTTGCAATACATTTATAGCCTTTTTTCGATTCGTTCTTTCTTTCTTTCTTTCTTCTCCTTTTTACTCTTTTTTCTAACTGGGGGGCGGGGGGGGGGGGGGGGGTGGTTGTGGGTGGGGAGATAATACAGAACAATATATGTATAATCGAATTTATAATGTAGGTATCATTGGGTACTATGAGTTGTAACATGTATATGTTTTGTTAAAATTTAAATTAAAAATTAATTAAAAAAATTAAAAATTAGAGGAATGGTTTGATTTTAGCTATGGTACGAAGCTGGCTTTTACCACAGCGTTGTAAATGCAAACTTTAATGCAGAGTCAAATATCACGCCAAGGTTTTTGATATGCGGTTTGACTAGGGAGGATTGTCATTTTCATTATTTTTAATATTGTATCTTTAACAATTTAAAATTTTGTCTTAACTATTTTAAATTTTGTCTTTTTCACTATTTTTAATATTGTCTTTTTCAGTATTTTTAATATTGTCTTTTTCAGTATTTTTAACATTATCTTTTTCACTATTTTTAACATTATCTTTTTCAGTATTTTTAACATTATCTTTTTCAGTATTTTTAACAGTCTTTTTCACTATTTTTAACATTATCTTTTTCACTATTTTTAACATTATCTTTTTCACTATTTTTAACATTGTCTTTTTCACTATTTTAAACATCGTTTCCACTATTTTAAACATTGTCTTTCTACCTTTTTTTAATATTGCGGCACGTCGGAAGAGGCCCGGAATAAAGGCGGGAAGCTGAATATTTCGGAATATTAGGTTTGATTATGACTCAGTTATCAGACCGGTCAAGTTTGCTGGAATGACTTCGCGCCTAAAACCTCGTCCTTATATACGTAGCAAAGGACCGCCCCCCTGGATGGGTCCATTCCCGTGCCGAGGGGTCGGTAGTGGTTTGGTCCGACCCGTGGGAGCCGCCACAATATTGTCTTTTTAACTATTTTTAATATTGTCTTTTTACCTTTTTTAATATTGTCTCTAACTATTTTTAATATTGTCTTTTTAACCATTTTTAACATTGTCTTTAGATAGAACTCTTAATGATAGTGGAGTCAGGGGGCAGGAACAGGGTACTGATTGTGGATGATCAGCCATGATCACATTGAATGGCGGTGCGTACAGGCTCAAAGGGCCGAACGGCCTCCTATTGTTTAAGGTGAAGGGGTGTCTATTGTACAAGGTGAAGGGGGGAAAGATTTCATAGGAATCTGAGGGGTAACCTTTCCTCGCAGAGGTTGTTGGTGTATGGAACGAGCTGCCGGAGGAGGTAGTGGCAGCTGGGACTATCCCAACGTTCAAGACTAGATATATGGATAGGACGGGTTTGGAGCGATGTGGGCTAAACGCAGGCAGGTGGGACTGGTGTAGATGGGGCGTGTTGGCCGGTGTGGGCGAGCTGGGCCTGTTTCTATGCTGTGTGACTGGGAACCCAAAGTCTTTCGCTAACTCGTCTAGTCTGAAGAAGGGTCTCGAGCCGAAACGTCGCCCATTCCTTCTCTCCAGAGATGCTGCCCGTCCCGCTGAGTTACTCCAGCATTTTGTGTCTACGGTTCGAACCAGCATCTGCAGTCTTTTCCGACACATGCAGCCTTTTACAGTTCACGACACATAGCGGTCTATACAAGTGTCGGGTTAATTCATCAGTGGCAATGTTTTTATTGTAGTCTTTAATCTTTTGCACTTGCTACAGAGAAGCTGCCTGTTGTTTTACCTTCGTTACAACTGTGACAGGACTTTAAATGCAGCCGGTAACTGCGAAGAGATTTGCAATGTCCCAATCTCTGAGAACTGCACTCTTTCTGAAATTGTTCATTCTTTCTTGCTCCCCCCTTCACAAACCCTTGGCCTTCCTCCCCCCAAAACACACTCCTCCCTCCCCTCCCGCCGACTCCCCATCTCACCCCCTTTGCCCTGTATTCACTACCTCCCCTTCCCCTCTGCTCCCTTCTCCCTCCCCCACCTCTCTCCCCCCACTCTTCCCGCTCCCTCTGCCCCACCTCCCCCTCCCTCCCCCCACCACTTCCACCCACACTCCTCCCACACCCCTACCCCCCTCCCTCCCCTCCCACTCCGCACCCCTCCCTACCTCTCTCCTCCCACTCCACACCCCTCCCTCCCCTCCCACTCCACACCCCTCCCCCCACTCTCCCCTTCCACCCACACTCCTCCCACACCTCTACCCACTCCCCTCCCTCACTCCAACTCCACACCCCTCCCTCCCTCTCCCCACTCCACACCCCTCCCCTTCCCCCCCACCCCCTCCCTCCCTCTCCCCACTCGGACAATAACTGTAGATACTGGTACAAATCGAAGGTGTCACAAAGTGCTGGAGTAACTCAGCAGGTCAGGCAGCATCTAGGAGAGGGAATAGGTGACGTTTCGGGTCTCGACCCATTCCCTCTCTCCTAGATGCTGCCTGACCTGCTGAGTTACTCCAGCATTTTGTGACACCTTCCTCAGGAGATACTGTCGCTGCTGGCTTTTCCTGAGGATGCCCTCTGTGTTGGGGGTGGGGGGCACATTTGTACTTGTACCCCTTGACAATCTCCACAGGCCTCCCGTGGATAGTGGTGACGATCCTTGCAGCCAGTTGCCTCTGCTTGTTGGAGAAGTCAAATCAATTTTATTTGTATAGCACATTTAAGCACAACCCACGTTGACCAAAGTGCTGCACATCAGTGCAGGTACTAAGAACAAACATACAATACAATACAATACAATATATCTTTAATGTCAGGGGTACAACGAGATTGGGAATGCGCCTCCCATACGATGCAATAATTTAATTAATTTAAACAACAACAACCCAACGAAACAAATTGTAACAGTTTTAAGACAGAATAACGTGCAAGTAGATCTGTGCCGGTTCACTGTGCGATGTGACCATCCGGCTCAGCAGGACCGGTTCATGGCAGCTATGGCCCTGGGGATGAAGCTGTTCCTGAGTCTGGAGGTGCGGGCGTAGAAGGCCTTGTATCGTCTGCCCGATGGAAGGAGTTCGAACAGACTGTTGCAGGGGTGTGAAGAGTCTTTGTGGATGCTGGTGGCTTTTCTGAGGCATCGTGTGTTATAGATGCCCTCCAAGGCTGATAGCTATGTTCCGATGGGTAGCTCTATGGACTACCCACTGAAGAGCTTTCCTCTCTGCCTCCGTGCAGCTGAGATACCACACAGGGATGCCATGCGTTAGGATGCTCTCTCTGGTGCAGCGGTAGAAGGTCATCAGCAGCTGTTAGGGTAGACCAGACTTTTTCAGTGTTCTTAGGTAGAACAGTCGTTGCTGTGCCTTCTTGACTCGCCTGTGTAGGCTCCGGCCGCGTGGACGTCGGAAGCCCACAGCCCCCTGCCCTGGGTGGGGGCCGACATCGGGAGCTCCGGCAGCGGCAGCGTCTTCGTCCGCCCCGAATCGCGGGGCTTGGGTCGGCCCGCTGTGGACCTTTCACCGTTCGGCGCGGCCTGGAATAGGCCACAGGATTTTTTCTGCTCGGCGGGGGCTTCAATGTCGGGAGCCACGACTGCCCCGACGTGCAGCGGCAGCGTCTTCGCCCGCACCGGATCGCGGGGCTTGGGTCAGCCCGCTGCGGACCTTTCACCGTCCGGCGCGGCCTGGAACGTGGCAACTACAACAGCCTGACCGCGAGAGAAGACGGCAGGGGAAGAGAAAAGACATTCTGGCCTTCCATCACAGTGAGGAGGTGACTGGAGGAGACTCACTGGGATGGATGTTTCTTGTTGGTGTTGGTTTCTGATTGTGTGTGTTATTGCTTATTTGTATTGTTCCTGTTGTTGGACTGTGGGTAATCTTTCATTTCACTGCGCATTTATGTGTATGTGACAAATAAACTTGACTTGACTTGATTCTGTACCGTACTGGGAGCCAGTGGAGAGAGGCCAGAATCGGGGTGATGTGGTCCCTTTTACGGGTACCCGTCAGGAGTCTCGCTGCGGCGTTTTGGACCAATTGCAGGCGGGACAGGGACGATTGGCTGATCCCAGTGTGTAGGGAGTTGCAGTAGTCTAGGCGGGAGGAAATGAATGCGTGGATGATTTTTTCAATGTCGTCAAATTGGAGGAATGGTTTGATTTTAGCTATGGTACGAAGCTGGAAGAAGCTGGCTTTTACCACAGCGTTGACTTGCTTGTCAAACTTTAATGCAGAGTCAAATATCACGCCAAGGTTTTTGACATGCGGTTTGAATAGGGAGGATTGTCTTTTTAACTATTTTTAATATTGTCTCTTTAACTATTTGTAATTTTGTCTTAACTATTTTTAATATTGTCTTTTTAACTATTTTTAATATTGTCTTTTTAACTATTTTTAATATTGTCTTTTTAACTACTTTTAATATTGTCTTTTTAACTATTTTTAATATTGTCTTTTTAACCATTTTTAACATTGTCTTTTTAACTATTTTTAATATTGTCTTTTTAACTATTTTTAATATTATCTTTTTAACTATTTTTAATATTGTCTTTTTAACTATTTTTAATATTGTCTTTTTAACTACTTTTAATGTCTTTTTAACTATTTTTAATATTGTCTTTTTAACCATTTTTAACATTGTCTTTTTAACCATTTTTAACATTGTCTTTTTAACTATTTTTAATATTGTCTCTAACTATTTTTAATATTGTCTTTTTAACTATTTTTAATATTGTCTTTTTAACTATTTTTTAATATTGTCTTTTTACCATACATTAATAAGATTAAAAAATAAGATTAATTTTTTTAAATATTGTCTTTTTAACTATTTTTAATATTGTCCTTTTACCTTTTTTAATATTGTCTTTTTACTTTACATTAGTACGGTATCAGTCATCAGTCTGAAGAAGGGCCTCGACCCGAAACGTCACAGGGTCAAGACAAGACAACGAACGGGTCACCTCAGCAGTAATATTCCAAGGATAAATAAGATTTAAAAATGGGATTAATTTTTTTAAATATTGTCTTTCTACCTTTTTTAATATTGTCTTTTTACCTTACATTAATAAGATTTTTTTAAAAAAAATATTGTCTTTTTACTTTTTTTAATATTGTCTTTTTACCTTTTTTAATATTGTCTTTTTACCGTACATTAGTAAGGTAAAAAGACAATATAAAAAATAGGTAAAAAGACAATATTTTTTAAAGTGTAATCTTATTTTTAATCTTATTTATCCTTGGAATATTACTGCTGAGGTGACCCGTTGTCTTGTCTTGACCCTGTGACGTTTCGGGTCGAGACCCTTCTTCAGACTGATGTCAGGGGGGGGCGGGACAAAGGAAGGATTCTTCAGATACTCGTTGACTTACGTTGCTTTGACTTGCGATATTTCATCTTTACAATGGTGCAAAATTGATACGCATTCAGTAGAAACCGTATTTTGAATTTTGATCCTTTCTCGGGCTCGCGATACGCGTTTTCGACTTACGATATTCTCAATTTACGATGGGTTTATTGGAAGTTAGTCCCATCGTAAGTCGAGGATCACCTGTATTCTATTCCATGTAAGAAAATAACTGCAGATGCTGGTACAAAAATCGAAGGTATTTATTCACAAAATGCTGGAGTCACTCAGCAGGTCAGGCAGCATCTCAGGAGAGAAGGAATGGGTGACGTTTCGGGTCGAGACCCTTATTCAGACTGAAAGGCGGCACGGTGGCATAGCGGTAGAGTTGCTGCCTTACAGCGAATGCAGCGCCGGAGATTCGGGTTCAATCCTGACTGCGGACGCCATCTGTACGGAGTTTGTACGTTCCCCCCGTGACCTGCGTGGGTTTTCTCCGAGATCTTCGGTTTCCTCCCACACTCCAAAGACGTATAGGTATGTAGGTTAATTGACTGGGTAAATGTAAAAATTGTCCCTAGTGTGTGTAGGATAGTGTTAATGTACGGGGATCGCTGGGCGGCGCGGACTCAGTGGGCCGAAGGGCCTGTTTCCGCGTTGTATCTCGAAAATCTAAAAAAATCCCCAAAAAGATCTAAAAAGTCACCCATTCCTTCTCTCCCGAGATGCTGCCTGACCCGCTGAGTTACTCCAGCATTTTGTGAATAAATACCATGTATTCTATTCCATTATCACTGTCTGCTTTTAACTAAACGTAGCAGTAAAACCACAGTTGGTTTTTGGTGAGGAAAAATGTTGCTGCTTCTCATTGCCTCCCAGTATGTCCTGCTGACAAGTTGTGTTTGATGATACCTGCCTGAAGCATGTGTCGCAAAATAACTGCAGATGCTGGTACCAATCGAAGGTGTCACAAAGTGCTGGAGTAACTCAGCAGGTCAGGCAGCATCTAGGAGAGAGGGAATGGGTGACGTTTCGTGTCTCGACCCATTCCCTCTCTCCTAGATGCTGCCTGACCTGCTGAGTTACTCCAGCATTTTGTGACACCTTCCTCAGGAGATACTGTCGCTGCTGGCTTTTCCTGAGGATGCCCTCTGTGTTGGGGGGGGGGGGGGGGGCACATTTGTACTTGTACCCCTTGACAATCTCCACAGGCCTCCCGTGGATAGTGGTGACGATCCTTGCAGCCAGTTGCCTCTGCTTGTTGGAGAATCTTTAATCTTTTGCACTTGCTACAGAGAAGCTGCCTGTTGTTTTACCTTCGTTACAACTGTGACAGGACTATAAATGCAGCCGGTAACTGCGAAGAGATTTGCAATGTCCCACTCCACACCCCTCCCCCCACTCTCCCCTTCCACCCACACTCCTCCCACACCTCTACCCACTCCCCTCCCTCTCTCCCACTCCACACCCCTCCCTCCCTCTCCCCACTCCACACCCCTCCCCTTCCCCCCCACCCCCTCCCTCCCTCTCCCCACTCGGACAATAACTGCAGATGCTGGTACCAATCGAAGGTGTCACAAAGTGCTGGAGTAACTCAGCAGGTCAGGCAGCATCTAGGAGAGAGGGAATAGGTGACGTTTCGGGTCTCGACCCAATTCCCTCTCTCCTAGATGCTGCCTGACCTGCTGAGTTACTCCAGCATTTTGTGACACCTTCCTCAGGAGATACTGTCGCTGCTGGCTTTTCCTGAGGATGCCCTCTGTGTTGGGGGGGGGGGCACATTTGTACTTGTACCCCTTGACAATCTCCACAGGCCTCCCGTGGATAGTGGTGACGATCCTTGCAGCCAGTTGCCTCTGCTTGTTGGAGAAGTCAAGTCAATTTTATTTGTATAGCACATTTAAGCACAACCCACGTTGACCAAAGTGCTGCACATCAGTGCAGGTACTAAGAACAAACATACAATACAATACAATACAATATATCTTTATTGTCAGGGGTACAACGAGATTGGGAATGCGCCTCCCATACGATGCAATAATTTAATTAATTTAAACAACAACAACGCAACGAAACAAATTGTAACAGTTTTAAGATAGAATAACGTGCAAGTAGATCTGTGCCGGTTCACTGTGCGATGTGACCATCCGGCTCAGCAGGACCGGTTCGTGGCAGCTATGGCCTTGGGGATGAAGCTGTTCCTGAGTCTGGAGGTGCGGGCGTAGAAGGCCTTGTATCGTCTGCCCGATGGAAGGAGCTCGAACAGACTGCTGCAGGGGTGTGAAGAGTCTTTGTGGATGCTGGTGGCTTTTCTGAGGCATCGTGTGTTGTAGATGCCCTCCAAGGCTGGTAGCTGTGTTCCGTTCTCAAAGTAGCAAAAGCAAATAAATGTGTAGCGGTCACTTGGAAAGATCACCATGAAATAATAATTGAATAATAATGGAACCCATTCACTTTAATTAACATTTTGTTCAAGATGGCCGCGCCGTTGTGTTTGGCTGCCTGCCACTGTATGTTTCTTTTTTTTTTTTCCTAGTCAGATGTGCAGCACTTTGGTCAACGTGGGTTGTTTTTAAATGTGCTATACAAATAAATTGACTTGACTTGACTTGACTTAAAACTAGGAATAAGAATTGGAAATATTTCATTTCAGGATTGTTCTTGTCTCCAGGTTTCCTTCTTTCTTTCAATTCAATTTCAATTTATAATACTTTATTGGCTTGATAAGATGCATCATTATATTGCCAAAGTATAGAACATTGCTTCATACATATTTAAAATGCAGGAATATGAAATCAAGTATACAATGCATGGGTCGATTTGGCCCTGTATATGTACGTATATATATATATATATTCTTGCAATACATTTATAGCCTTTTTTCGATTCGTTCTTTCTTTCTTTCTTTCTTCTCCTTTTTACTCTTTTTTCTAACTGGGGGGCGGGGGGGGGGGGGGTGGTTGTGGGTGGGGAGATAATACAGAACAATATATGTATAATCGAATTTATAATGTAGGTATCATTGGGTACTATGAGTTGTAACATGTATATGTTTTGTTAAAATTTAAATTAAAAATTAATTAAAAAAATTAAAAATTAGAGGAATGGTTTGATTTTAGCTATGGTACGAAGCTGGCTTTTACCACAGCGTTGTAAATGCAAACTTTAATGCAGAGTCAAATATCACGCCAAGGTTTTTGATATGCGGTTTGACTAGGGAGGATTGTCATTTTCATTATTTTTAATATTGTATCTTTAACAATTTAAAATTTTGTCTTAACTATTTTAAATTTTGTCTTTTTCACTATTTTTAATATTGTCTTTTTCAGTATTTTTAATATTGTCTTTTTCAGTATTTTTAACATTATCTTTTTCACTATTTTTAACATTATCTTTTTCAGTATTTTTAACATTATCTTTTTCAGTATTTTTAACAGTCTTTTTCACTATTTTTAACATTATCTTTTTCAGTATTTTTAATATTGTCTTTTTCACTATTTTTAACATTGTCTTTTTCACTATTTTAAACATCGTTTCCACTATTTTAAACATTGTCTTTCTACCTTTTTTTAATATTGCGGCACGTCGGAAGAGGCCCGGAATAAAGGCGGGAAGCTGAATATTTCGGAATATTAGGTTTGATTATGACTCAGTTATCAGACCGGTCAAGTTTGCTGGAATGACTTCGCGCCTAAAACCTCGTCCTTATATACGTAGCAAAGGACCGCCCCCCTGGACGGGTCCATTCCCGTGCCGAGGGGTCGGTAGTGGTTTGGCCCGACCCATGGGAGCCGCCACAATATTGTCTTTTTAACTATTTTTAATATTGTTTTTTTACCTTTTAAATAGGTAAAAAGACAATATATTTTTTTAAATCATCTTATTTTTTAATCTTATTTATCCTTGGAATATTACTGCTGAGGTGACTGGTTGTCTTGTCTTGACCCTGTGCCAACCTACACACGACAAATAAAATGTATTATTATTACTATTATTTGCATTGAGTTCAAGACAGTAGATGTCACACAACTCCACAAATACGTAGCAAAGGACCGCCCCCCTGGATGGGTCCATTCCCGTGCCGAGGGGTCGGTAGTGGTTTGGTCCGACCCATGGGAGCCGCCACAATATTGTCTTTTAACTATTTTTAATATTGTCTTTTTACCTTTTTTAACATTGTCTCTAACTATTTTTAATATTGTCTTTTTAACCATTTTTAACATTGTCTTTAGATAGAACTCTTAACGATAGTGGAGTCAGGGGGCAGGAACAGGGTACTGATTGTGGATGATCAGCCATGATCACATTGAATGGTGGTGCGTACAGGCTCAAAGGGCCGAACGGCCTCCTATTGTTTAAGGTGAAGGGGTGTCTATTGTACAAGGTGAAGGGGGGAAAGATTTCATAGGAATCTGAGGGGTAACCTTTCCACGCAGAGGGTGGTGGGTGTATGGAACGAGCTGCCGGAGGAGGTAGTGGCAGCTGGGACTATCCCAACGTTCAAGACTAGATATATGGATAGGACGGGTTTGGAGCGATGTGGGCTAAACGCAGGCAGGTGGGACTGGTGTAGATGGGGCGTGTTGGCCGGTGTGGGCGAGCTGGGCCTGTTTCTATGCTGTGTGACTGGGAACCCAAAGTCTTTCCCTAACTCGTTTAGTCTGAAGAAGGGTCTCGAGTCGAAACGTCGCCCATTCCTTCTCTCCAGAGATGCTGCCCGTCCCGCTGAGTTACTCCAGCATTTTGTGTCTACGGTTCGAACCAGCATCTGCAGTCTTTTCCGACACATGCAGCCTTTTACAGTTCACGACACATAGCGGTCTATACAAGTGTCGGGTTAATTCATCAGTGGCAATGTTTTTATTGTAGTCTTTAATCTTTTGCACTTGCTACAGAGAAGCTGCCTGTTGTTTTACCTTCGTTACAACTGTGACAGGACTTTAAATGCAGCCGGTAACTGCGAAGAGATTTGCAATGTCCCACTCCACACCCCTCCCCCCACTCTCCCCTTCCACCCACACTCCTCCCACACCTCTACCCACTCCCCTCCCTCTCTCCCACTCCACACCCCTCCCTCCCTCTCCCCACTCCACACCCCTCCCCTTCCCCCCCACCCCCTCCCTCCCTCTCCCCACTCGGACAATAACTGTAGATACTGGTACCAATCGAAGGTGTCACAAAGTGCTGGAGTAACTCAGCAGGTCAGGCAGCATCTAGGAGAGAGGGAATAGGTGACGTTTCGGGTCTCGACCCATTCCATCTCTCCTAGATGCTCCCTGACCTGCTGAGTTACTCCAGCATTTTGTGACACCTTCCTCAGGAGATACTGTCGCTGCTGGCTTTTCCTGAGGATGCCCTCTGTGTTGGGGGGGGGGGCACATTTGTACTTGTACCCCTTGACAATCTCCACAGGCCTCCCGTGGATAGTGGTGACGATCCTTGCAGCCAGTTGCCTCTGCTTGTTGGAGAAGTCAAATCAATTTTATTTGTATAGCACATTTAAGCACAACCCACGTTGACCAAAGTGCTGCACATCAGTGCAGGTACTAAGAACAAACATACAATACAATACAATACAATATATCTTTATTGTCAGGGGTACAACGAGATTGGGAATGCGCCTCCCATACGATGCAATAATTTAATTAATTTAAACAACAACAACCCAACGAAACAAATTGTAACAGTTTTAAGACAGAATAACGTGCAAGTAGATCTGTGCCGGTTCACTGTGCGATGTGACCATCCGGCTCAGCAGGACCGGTTCATGGCAGCTATGGCCCTGGGGATGAAGCTGTTCCTGAGTCTGGAGGTGCGGGCGTAGAAGGCCTTGTATCGTCTGCCCGATGGAAGGAGTTCGAACAGACTGTTGCAGGGGTGTGAAGAGTCTTTGTGGATGCTGGTGGCTTTTCTGAGGCATCGTGTGTTGTAGATGCCCTCCAAGGCTGGTAGCTATGTTCCGATGGGTAGCTCTATGGACTACCCACTGAAGAGCTTTCCTCTCTGCCTCCGTGCAGCTGAGATACCACACAGGGATGCCATGCGTTAGGATGCTCTCTCTGGTGCAGCAGTAGAAGGTCATCAGCAGCTGTTAGGGTAGACCAGACTTTTTCAGTGTTCTTAGGTAGAACAGTCGTTGCTGTGCCTTCTTGACTCGCCTGTGTAGGCTCCGGCCGCGTGGACGTCGGAAGCCCACAGCCCCCTGCCCTGGGTGGGGGCCGACATCGGGAGCTCCGGCAGCGGCAGCGTCTTCGTCCGCCCCGAATCGCGGGGCTTGGGTCGGCCCACTGTGGACCTTTCACCGTTCGGCGCGGCCTGGAATAGGCCACAGGATTTTTTCTGCTCGGCGGGGGCTTCAATGTCGGGAGCCACGACTGCCCCGACGTGCAGCGGCAGCGTCTTCGCCCGCACCGGATCGCGGGGCTTGGGTCAGCCCGCTGCGGACCTTTCACCGTCCGGCGCGGCCTGGAACGTGGCAACTACAACAGCCTGACCGCGAGAGAAGACGGCAGGGGAAGAGAAAAGACATTCTGGCCTTCCATCACAGTGAGGAGGTGACTGGAGGAGACTCACTGGGATGGATGTTTCTTGTTGGTGTTGGTTTCTGATTGTGTGTGTTATTGCTTATTTGTATTGTTCCTGTTGTTGGACTGTGGGTAATCTTTCATTTCACTGCGCATTTATGTGTATGTGACAAATAAACTTGACTTAACTTGATTCTGTACCGTACTGGGAGCCAGTGGAGAGAGGCCAGAATCGGGGTGATGTGGTCCCTTTTACGGGTACCCGTCAGGAGTCTCGCTGCGGCGTTTTGGACCAATTGCAGGCGGGACAGGGACGATTGGCTGATCCCAGTGCGTAGGGAGTTGCAGTAGTCTAGGCGGGAGGAAATGAATGCGTGGATGATTTTTTCAATGTCGTCAAATTGGAGGAATGGTTTGATTTTAGCTATGGTACGAAGCTGGAAGAAGCTGGCTTTTACCACAGCGTTGACTTGCTTGTCAAACTTTAATGCAGAGTCAAATATCACGCCAAGGTTTTTGACATGCGGTTTGAATAGGGAGGATTGTCTTTTTAACTATTTTTAATATTGTCTCTTTAACTATTTGTAATTTTGTCTTAACTATTTTTAATATTGTCTTTTTAACTATTTTTAATATTGTCTTTTTAACTATTTTTAATATTGTCTTTTTAACTATTTTTAATATTGTCTTTTTAATTACTTTTAATATTGTCTTTTTAACTATTTTTAATATTGTCTTTTTAACCATTTTTAACATTGTCTTTTTAACCATTTTTAACATTGTCTTTTTAACTATTTTTAATATTATCTTTTTAACTATTTTTAATATTGTCTTTTTAACCATTTTTAATATTGTCTTTTTAACCATTTTTAACATTGTCTTTTTAACTATTTTTAATATTGTCTTTTTAACTATTTTTAATATTGTCTTTTTAACTATTTTTAATATTGTCTTTTTAACCATTTTTAACATTGTCTTTTTAACCATTTTTAACATTGTCTTTTTAACTATTTTTAATATTGTCTCTAACTATTTTTAATATTGTCTTTTTAACTATTTTTAATATTGTCTTTTTAACTATTTTTTAATATTGACTTTTTACCTTTTTTAATATTGTCTTTTTACCTTTTTTAATATTGTCTTTTTACCATACATTAATAAGATTAAAAAATAAGATGAATTTTTTAAAATATTGTCTTTTTAACTATTTTTAATATTGTCTTTTTACCTTTTTTAATATTGTCTTTTTACTTTACATTAGTACGGTATCAGTCATCAGTCTGAAGAAGGGCCTCGACCCGAAACGTCACAGGGTCAAGACAAGACAACGAACGGGTCACCTCAGCAGTAATATTCCAAGGATAAATAAGATTTAAAAATAAGATTGATTTTTTAAAATATTGTCTTTCTACCTTTTTTAATATTGTCTTTTTACCTTACATTAATAAGATTAAAAAATAAGATTTTTTAAAAAAAATATTGTCTTTTTACCTTTTTTAATATTGTCTTTTTACCTTACATTAATAAGATTTTTTAAAAAAAAAATATTGTCTTTTTACCTTTTTAAATATTTTCTTTTTACCTTACATTATTAGTAAGGTAAAAAGACAATATAAAAAATAGGTAAAAAGACAATATTTAAAAAAATGTAATCTTATTTTTTAATCTTATTTATCCTTGGAATATTACTGCTGAGGTGACCCGTTGTCTTGTCTTGACCCTGTGACGTTTCGGGTCGAGGCCCTTCTTCAGACTGATGTCAGGGGGGGCGGGACAAAGGAAGGATTCTTCAGATACTCGTTGACTTACGTTGCTTTGACTTGCGATATTTCATCTTTACAATGGTGCAAAATTGATACGCATTCAGTAGAAACCATATTTTGAATTTTGATCCTTTCTCGGGCTCGCGATACGCGTTTTCGACTTACGATATTCTCAATTTACGATGGGTTTATTGGAAGTTAGTCCCATCGTAAGTCGAGGAGCACCTGTATTCTATTCCATGTAAGAAAATAACTGCAGATGCTGGTACAAATCGAAGGTATTTATTCACAAAATGCTGGAGTCACTCAGCAGGTCAGGCAGCATCTCAGGAGAGAAGGAATGGGTGACGTTTCGGGTCGAGACCCTTATTCAGACTGAACGGCGGCACGGTGGCACAGCGGTAGAGTTGCTGCCTTACAGCGAATGCAGCGCCGGAGATTCGGGTTCAATCCTGACTACGGACGCCATCTGTACGGAGTTTGTACGTTCCCCCCGTGACCTGCGTGGGTTTTCTCCGAGATCTTCGGTTTCCTCCCACACTCCAAAGACGTATAGGTATGTAGGTTAATTGACTGGGTAAATGTAAAAATTGTCCCTAGTGTGTGTAGGATAGTGTTAATGTGCGCGGATCGCTGGGCGGCGCGGACTCAGTGGGCCGAAGGGCCTGTTTCCGCGTTGTATCTCGAAAATCTAAAAAAATCCCCAAAAAGATCTAAAAAGTCACCCATTCCTTCTCTCCCGAGATGCTGCCTGACCCGCTGAGTTACTCCAGCATTTTGTGAATAAATACCATGTATTCTATTCCATTATCACTGTCTGCTTTTAACTAAACGTAGCAGTAAAACCACAGTTGGTTTTTGGTGAGGAAAAATGTTGCTGCTTCTCATTGCCTCCCAGTATGTCCTGCTGACAAGTTGTGTTTGATGATACCTGCCTGAAGCATGTGTCGCAAAATAACTGCAGATGCTGGTACCAATCGAAGGTGTCACAAAGTGCTGGAGTAACTCAGCCGGTCAGGCAGCATCTAGGAGAGAGGGAATGGGTGACGTTTCGTGTCTCGACCCATTCCCTCTCTCCTAGATGCTGCCTGACCTGCTGAGTTACTCCAGCATTTTGTGACACCTTCCTCAGGAGATACTGTCGCTGCTGGCTTTTCCTGAGGATGCCCTCTGTGTTGGGGGGGGGGGGGGGGGCACATTTGTACTTGTACCCCTTGACAATCTCCACAGGCCTCCCGTGGATAGTGGTGACGATCCTTGCAGCCAGTTGCCTCTGCTTGTTGGAGAATCTTTAATCTTTTGCACTTGCTACAGAGAAGCTGCCTGTTGTTTTACCTTCGTTACAACTGTGACAGGACTATAAATGCAGCCGGTAACTGCGAAGAGATTTGCAATGTCCCACTCCACACCCCTCCCCCCACTCTCCCCTTCCACCCACACTCCTCCCACACCTCTACCCACTCCCCTCCCTCTCTCCCACTCCACACCCCTCCCTCCCTCTCCCCACTCCACACCCCTCCCCTTCCCCCCCACCCCCTCCCTCCCTCTCCCCACTCGGACAATAACTGCAGATGCTGGTACCAATCGAAGGTGTCACAAAGTGCTGGAGTAACTCAGCAGGTCAGGCAGCATCTAGGAGAGAGGGAATAGGTGACGTTTCGGGTCTCGACCCAATTCCCTCTCTCCTAGATGCTGCCTGACCTGCTGAGTTACTCCAGCATTTTGTGACACCTTCCTCAGGAGATACTGTCGCTGCTGGCTTTTCCTGAGGATGCCCTCTGTGTTGGGGGGGGGGGGGGGGGGGGGCACATTTGTACTTGTACCCCTTGACAATCTCCACAGGCCTCCCGTGGATAGTGGTGACGATCCTTGCAGCCAGTTGCCTCTGCTTGTTGGAGAAGTCAAGTCAATTTTATTTGTATAGCACATTTAAGCACAACCCACGTTGACCAAAGTGCTGCACATCAGTGCAGGTACTAAGAACAAACATACAATACAATACAATACAATATATCTTTATTGTCAGGGGTACAACGAGATTGGGAATGCGCCTCCCATACGATGCAATAATTTAATTAATTTAAACAACAACAACGCAACGAAACAAATTGTAACAGTTTTAAGACAGAATAACGTGCAAGTAGATCTGTGCCGGTTCACTGTGCGATGTGACCATCCGGCTCAGCAGGACCGGTTCGTGGCAGCTATGGCCTTGGGGATGAAGCTGTTCCTGAGTCTGGAGGTGCGGGCGTAGAAGGCCTTGTATCGTCTGCCCGATGGAAGGAGCTCGAACAGACTGCTGCAGGGGTGTGAAGAGTCTTTGTGGATGCTGGTGGCTTTTCTGAGGCATCGTGTGTTGTAGATGCCCTCCAAGGCTGGTAGCTGTGTTCCGTTCTCAAAGTAGCAAAAGCAAATAAATGTGTAGCGGTCACTTGGAAAGATCACCATGAAATAATAATTGAATAATAATGGAACCCATTCACTTTAATTAACATTTTGTTCAAGATGGCCGCGCCGTTGTGTTTGGCTGCCTGCCACTGTATGTTTCTTTTTTTTTTTTCCTAGTCAGATGTGCAGCACTTTGGTCAACGTGGGTTGTTTTTAAATGTGCTATACAAATAAATTGACTTGACTTGACTTGACTTAAAACTAGGAATAAGAATTGGAAATATTTCATTTCAGGATTGTTCTTGTCTCCAGGTTTCCTTCTTTCTTTCAATTCAATTTCAATTTATAATACTTTATTGGCTTGATAAGATGCATCATTATATTGCCAAAGTATAGAACATTGCTTCATACATATTTAAAATGCAGGAATATGAAATCAAGTATACAATGCATGGGTCGATTTGGCCCTGTATATGTACGTGTATATATATATATATTCTTGCAATACATTTATAGCCTTTTTTCGATTCGTTCTTTCTTTCTTTCTTTCTTCTCCTTTTTACTCTTTTTTCTAACTGGGGGGCGGGGGGGGCGGGGGGGGGGGGGGGGTGGTTGTGGGTGGGGAGATAATACAGAACAATATATGTATAATCGAATTTATAATGTAGGTATCATTGGGTACTATGAGTTGTAACATGTATATGTTTTGTTAAAATTTAAATTAAAAATTAATTAAAAAAATTAAAAATTAGAGGAATGGTTTGATTTTAGCTATGGTACGAAGCTGGCTTTTACCACAGCGTTGTAAATGCAAACTTTAATGCAGAGTCAAATATCACGCCAAGGTTTTTGATATGCGGTTTGACTAGGGAGGATTGTCATTTTCATTATTTTTAATATTGTATCTTTAACAATTTAAAATTTTGTCTTAACTATTTTAAATTTTGTCTTTTTCACTATTTTTAATATTGTCTTTTTCAGTATTTTTAACATTATCTTTTTCAGTATTTTTAACATTGTCTTTTTCAGTATTTTTAATATTGTCTTTTTCAGTATTTTTAACATTATCTTTTTCAGTATTTTTAACATTGTCTTTTTCAGTATTTTTAACAGTCTTTTTCACTATTTTTAACATTGTCTTTTTCACTATTTTAAACATTGTCTTTTTCAGTATTTTTAATATTGTCTTTTTCACTATTTTAAACATTATCTTTTTCACTATTTTAAACATCGTTTCCACTATTTTAAACATTGTCTTTCTACCTTTTTTTAATATTGCGGCACGTCGGAAGAGGCCCGGAATAAAGGCGGGAAGCTGAATATTTCGGAATATTAGGTTTGATTATGACTCAGTTATCAGACCGGTCAAGTTTGCTGGAATGACTTCGCGCCTAAAACCTCGTCCTTATATACGTAGCAAAGGACCGCCCCCCTGGACGGGTCCATTCCCGTGCCGAGGGGTCGGTAGTGGTTTGGTCCGACCCATGGGAGCCGCCACAATATTGTCTTTTTAACTATTTTTAATATTGTCTTTTTACCTTTTTTAATATTGTCTCTAACTATTTTTAATATTGTCTTTTTAACCATTTTTAACATTGTCTTTAGATAGAACTCTTAACGATAGTGGAGTCAGGGGGCAGGAACAGGGTACTGATTGTGGATGATCAGCCATGATCACATTGAATGGTGGTGCGTACAGGCTCAAAGGGCCGAACGGCCTCCTATTGTTTAAGGTGAAGGGGTGTCTATTGTTTAAGGTGAAGGGGGGAAAGATTTCATAGGAATCTGAGGGGTAACCTTTCCTTGCAGAGGGTGGTGGGTGTATGGAACGAGCTGCCGGAGGAGGTAGTGGCAGCTGGGACTATCCCAACGTTCAAGACTAGATATATGGATAGGACGGGTTTGGAGCGATGTGGGCTAAACGCATAAGAAAATAACTGCAGATGCTGGTACAAATCGATTTATTCACAAAATGCTGGAGTAACTCAGCAGGTCAGGCAGCATCTCGGGAGAGAAGGAATGGGTGACGTTTCGGGTCGAGACCCTTCTTCAGACTGATGTCGGGGGTGGGACAAAGGAAGGATATAGGTGGAGACAGGAAGATAGAGGGAGATCTGGGAAGGAGGAGGGGAAGGGAGGGACAGAGGAGCTATCTGAAGTTGGAGAAGTCAACGTTCATACTGGGCTAAACGCAGGCAGGTGGGACTGGTGTAGATGGGGCGTGTTGGCCGGTGTGGGCGAGCTGGGCCTGTTTCTACGCTGTGTGACTGGGAACCCAAAGTCTTTCGCTAACTCGTCTAGTCTGAAGAAGGGTCTCGAGCCGAAACGTCGCCCATTCCTTCTCTCCAGAGATGCTGCCCGTCCCGCTGAGTTACTCCAGCATTTTGTGTCTACGGTTCGAACCAGCATCTGCAGTCTTTTCCGACACATGCAGCCTTTTACAGTTCACGACACATAGCGGTCTATACAAGTGTCGGGTTAATTCATCAGCGGCAATGTTTTTATTGTAGTCTTTAATCTTTTGCACTTGCTACAGAGAAGCTGCCTGTTGTTTTACCTTCGTTACAACTGTGACAGGACTTTAAATGCAGCCGGTAACTGCGAAGAGATTTGCAATGTCCCAATCTCTGAGAACTGCACTCTTTCTGAAATTGTTCATTCTTTCTTGCTCCCCCCTTCACAAACCCTTGGCCTTCCTCCCCCCAAAACACACTCCTCCCTCCTCTCCCCTCCCTCCCCTCCCCCCGACTCCCCATCTCACCCCCTTTGCCCTGTATTCACTACCTCCCCTTCCCCTCTGCTCCCTTCTCCCTCCCCCACCTCTCTCCCCCCACTCTTCCCGCTCCCTCTGCCCCACCTCCCCCTCCCTCCCCCCACCACTTCCACCCACACTCCTCCCACACCCCTACCCCCCTCCATCCCCTCCCACTCCACACCCCTCCCTACCTCTCTCCTCCCACTCCACACCCCTCCCTCCCCTCCCACTCCACACCCCTCCCCCCACTCTCCCCTTCCACCCACACTCCTCCCACACCTCTACCCACTCCCCTCCCTCTCTCCCACTCCACACCCCTCCCTCCCTCTCCCCACTCCACACCCCTCCCCTTCCCCCCCACCCCCTCCCTCCCTCTCCCCACTCGGACAATAACTGTAGATACTGGTACAAATCGAAGGTGTCACAAAGTGCTGGAGTAACTCAGCAGGTCAGGCAGCATCTAGGAGAGAGGGAATAGGTGACGTTTCGGGTCTCGACCCATTCCATCTCTCCTAGATGCTCCCTGACCTGCTGAGTTACTCCAGCATTTTGTGACACCTTCCTCAGGAGATACTGTCGCTGCTGGCTTTTCCTGAGGATGCCCTCTGTGTTGGGGGGGGGGGGGGGCACATTTGTACTTGTACCCCTTGACAATCTCCACAGGCCTCCCGTGGATAGTGGTGACGATCCTTGCAGCCAGTTGCCTCTGCTTGTTGGAGAAGTCAAATCAATTTTATTTGTATAGCACATTTAAGCACAACCCACGTTGACCAAAGTGCTGCACATCAGTGCAGGTACTAAGAACAAACATACAATACAATACAATACAATATATCTTTATTGTCAGGGGTACAACGAGATTGGGAATGCGCCTCCCATACGATGCAATAATTTAATTAATTTAAACAACAACAACCCAACGAAACAAATTGTAACAGTTTTAAGACAGAATAACGTGCAAGTAGATCTGTGCCGGTTCACTGTGCGATGTGACCATCCGGCTCAGCAGGACCGGTTCATGGCAGCTATGGCCCTGGGGATGAAGCTGTTCCTGAGTCTGGAGGTGCGGGCGTAGAAGGCCTTGTATCGTCTGCCCGATGGAAGGAGTTCGAACAGACTGTTGCAGGGGTGTGAAGAGTCTTTGTGGATGCTGGTGGCTTTTCTGAGGCATCGTGTGTTGTAGATGCCCTCCAAGGCTGGTAGCTATGTTCCGATGGGTAGCTCTATGGACTACCCACTGAAGAGCTTTCCTCTCTGCCTCCGTGCAGCTGAGATACCACACAGGGATGCCATGCGTTAGGATGCTCTCTCTGGTGCAGCGGTAGAAGGTCATCAGCAGCTGTTAGGGTAGACCAGACTTTTTCAGTGTTCTTAGGTAGAACAGTCGTTGCTGTGCCTTCTTGACTCGCCTGTGTAGGCTCCGGCCGCGTGGACGTCGGAAGCCCACAGCCCCCTGCCCTGGGTGGGGGCCGACATCGGGAGCTCCGGCAGCGGCAGCGTCTTCGTCCGCCCCGAATCGCGGGGCTTGGGTCGGCCCACTGTGGACCTTTCACCGTTCGGCGCGGCCTGGAATAGGCCACAGGATTTTTTCTGCTCGGCGGGGGCTTCAATGTCGGGAGCCACGACTGCCCCGACGTGCAGCGGCAGCGTCTTCGCCCGCACCGGATCGCGGGGCTTGGGTCAGCCCGCTGCGGACCTTTCACCGTCCGGCGCGGCCTGGAACGTGGCAACTACAACAGCCTGACCGCGAGAGAAGACGGCAGGGGAAGAGAAAAGACATTCTGGCCTTCCATCACAGTGAGGAGGTGACTGGAGGAGACTCACTGGGATGGATGTTTCTTGTTGGTGTTGGTTTCTGATTGTGTGTGTTATTGCTTATTTGTATTGTTCCTGTTGTTGGACTGTGGGTAATCTTTCATTTCACTGCGCATTTATGTGTATGTGACAAATAAACTTGACTTGACTTGATTCTGTACCGTACTGGGAGCCAGTGGAGAGAGGCCAGAATCGGGGTGATGTGGTCCCTTTTACGGTTACCCGTCAGGAGTCTCGCTGCGGCGTTTTGGACCAATTGCAGGCGGGACAGGGACGATTGGCTGATCCCAGTGCGTAGGGAGTTGCAGTAGTCTAGGCGGGAGGAAATGAATGCGTGGATGATTTTTTCAATGTCGTCAAATTGGAGGAATGGTTTGATTTTAGCTATGGTACGAAGCTGGAAGAAGCTGGCTTTTACCACAGCGTTGACTTGCTTGTCAAACTTTAATGCAGAGTCAAATATCACGCCAAGGTTTTTGACATGCGGTTTGAATAGGGAGGATTGTCTTTTTAACTATTTTTAATATTGTCTCTTTAACTATTTGTAATTTTGTCTTAACTATTTTTAATATTGTCTTTTTAACTATTTTTAATATTGTCTTTTTAACTATTTTTAATATTGTCTTTTTAACTACTTTTAATATTGTCTTTTTAACTATTTTTAATATTGTCTTTTTAACCATTTTTAACATTGTCTTTTTAACTATTTTTAATATTGTCTTTTTAACTATTTTTAATATTATCTTTTTAACTATTTTTAATATTGTCTTTTTAACTATTTTTAATATTGTCTCTAACTATTTTTAATATTGTCTTTTTAACTATTTTTAATATTGTCTTTTTAACTATTTTTTAATATTGTCTTTTTAACATACATTAATAAGATTAAAAAATAAGATTAATTTTTTTAAATATTGTCTTTTTAACTATTTTTAATATTGTCTTTTTACCTTTTTTAATATTGTCTTTTTACTTTACATTAGTACGGTATCAGTCATCAGTCTGAAGAAGGGCCTCGACCCGAAACGTCACAGGGTCAAGACAAGACAACGAACGGGTCACCTCAGCAGTAACATTCCAAGGATAAATAAGATTTAAAAATAAGATTAATTTTTTTAAATATTGTCTTTCTACCTTTTTTAATATTGTCTTTTTACCTTACATTAGTAAGATTAAAAAATAAGATTAATTTTTTTTTAATATTGTCTTTTTACCTTTTTTAATATTTTCTTTTTACCTTACATTATTAGTAAGGTAAAAAGACAATATAAAAAATAGGTAAAAAGACAATATTTTTAAAAGTGTAATCTTATTTTTAATCTTATTTATCCTTGGAATATTACTGCTGAGGTGACCCGTTGTCTTGTCTTGACCCTGTGACGTTTCGGGTCGAGGCCCTTCTTCAGACTGATGTCAGGGGGGGGCGGGACAAAGGAAGGATTCTTCAGATACTCGTTGACTTACGTTGCTTTGACTTGCGATATTTCATCTTTACAATGGTGCAAAAGTGATACGCATTCAGTAGAAACCGTATTTTGAATTTTGATCCTTTCTCGGGCTCGCGATACGCGTTTTCGACTTACGATATTCTCAATTTACGATGGGTTTATTGGAAGTTAGTCCCATCGTAAGTCGAGGAGCACCTGTATTCTATTCCATGTAAGAAAATAACTGCAGATGCTGGTACAAATCGAAGGTATTTATTCACAAAATGCTGGAGTCACTCAGCAGGTCAGGCAGCATCTCAGGAGAGAAGGAATGGGTGACGTTTCGGGTCGAGACCCTTATTCAGACTGAAAGGCGGCACGGTGGCACAGCGGTAGAGTTGCTGCCTTACAGCGAATGCAGCGCCGGAGATTCGGGTTCAATCCTGACTACGGACGCCATCTGTACGGAGTTTGTACGTTCCCCCCGTGACCTGCGTGGGTTTTCTCCGAGATCTTCGGTTTCCTCCCACACTCCAAAGACGTATAGGTATGTAGGTTAATTGACTGGGTAAATGTAAAAATTGTCCCTAGTGTGTGTAGGATAGTGTTAATGTGCGGGGATCGCTGGGCGGCGCGGACTCAGTGGGCCGAAGGGCCTGTTTCCGCGTTGTATCTCGAAAATCTAAAAAAATCCCCAAAAAGATCTAAAAAGTCACCCATTCCTTCTCTCCCGAGATGCTGCCTGACCCGCTGAGTTACTCCAGCATTTTGTGAATAAATACCATGTATTCTATTCCATTATCACTGTCTGCTTTTAACTAAACGTAGCAGTAAAACCACAGTTGGTTTTTGGTGAGGAAAAATGTTGCTGCTTCTCATTGCCTCCCAGTATGTCCTGCTGACAAGTTGTGTTTGATGATACCTGCCTGAAGCATGTGTCGCAAAATAACTGCAGATGCTGGTACCAATCGAAGGTGTCACAAAGTGCTGGAGTAACTCAGCAGGTCAGGCAGCATCTAGGAGAGAGGAATGGGTGACGTTTCGTGGTCTCGACCCATTCCCTCTCTCCTAGATGCTGCCTGACCTGCTGAGTTACTCCAGCATTTTGTGACACCTTCCTCAGGAGATACTGTCGCTGCTGGCTTTTCCTGAGGATGCCCTCTGTGTTGGGGGGGGGGGGGGGGCACATTTGTACTTGTACCCCTTGACAATCTCCACAGGCCTCCCGTGGATAGTGGTGACGATCCTTGCAGCCAGTTGCCTCTGCTTGTTGGAGAATCTTTAATCTTTTGCACTTGCTACAGAGAAGCTGCCTGTTGTTTTACCTTCGTTACAACTGTGACAGGACTTTAAATGCAGCCGGTAACTGCGAAGAGATTTGCAATGTCCCACTCCACACCCCTCCCCCCACTCTCCCCTTCCACCCACACTCCTCCCACACTCTACCCACTCCCCTCCCTCTCTCCCACTCCACACCCCTCCCTCCCTCTCCCCACTCCACACCCCTCCCCTTCCCCCCCACCCCCTCCCTCCCTCTCCCCACTCGGACAATAACTGCGGATGCTGGTACCAATCGAAGGTGTCACAAAGTGCTGGAGTAACTCAGCAGGTCAGGCAGCATCTAGGAGAGAGGGAATAGGTGACGTTTCGGGTCTCGACCCATTCCCTCTCTCCTAGATGCTGCCTGACCTGCTGAGTTACTCCAGCATTTTGTGACACCTTCCTCAGGAGATACTGTCGCTGCTGGCTTTTCCTGAGGATGCCCTCTGTGTTGGGGGGGGGGGGCACATTTGTACTTGTACCCCTTGACAATCTCCACAGGCCTCCCGTGGATAGTGGTGACGATCCTTGCAGCCGGTTGCCTCTGCTTGTTGGAGAAGTCAAATCAATTTTATTGTATAGCACATTTAAGCACAACCCACGTTGACCAAAGTGCTGCACATCAGTGCAGGTACTAAGAACAAACATACAATACAATACAATACAATATATCTTTATTGTCAGGGGTACAACGAGATTGGGAATGCGCCTCCCATACGATGCAATAATTTAATTAATTTAAACAACAACAACCCAACGAAACAAATTGTAACAGTTTTAAGACAGAATAACGTGCAAGTAGATCTGTGCCGGTTCACTGTGCGATGTGACCATCCGGCTCAGCAGGACCGGTTCATGGCAGCTATGGCCCTGGGATGAAGCTGTTCCTGAGTCTGGAGGTGCGGGCGTAGAAGGCCTTGTATCGTCTGCCCGATGGAAGGAGTTCGAACAGACTGTTGCAGGGGTGTGAAGAGTCTTTGTGGATGCTGGTGGCTTTTCTGAGGCATCGTGTGTTGTAGATGCCCTCCAAGGCTGGTAGCTGTGTTCCGATGGGTAGCTCTATGGACTACCCACTGAAGAGCTTTCCTCTCTGCCTCCGTGCAGCTGAGATACCACACAGGGATGCCATGCGTTAGGATGCTCTCTCTGGTGCAGCGGTAGAAGGTCATTAGCAGCTGTTAGGGTAGACCAGACTTTTTCAGTGTTCTTAGGTAGAACAGTCGTTGCTGTGCCTTCTTGACTCGCCTGTGTAGGCTCCGGCCGCGTGGACGTCGGAAGCCCACAGCCCACAGCCCCCTGCCCTGGGTGGGGGCCGACATCGGGAGCTCCGGCAGCGGCAGCGTCTTCGTCCGCCCCGAATCGCGGGGCTTGGGTCGGCCCGCTGTGGACCTTTCACCGTTCGGCGCGGCCTGGAATAGGCCACAGGATTTTTTCTGCTCGGCGGGGGCTTCAATGTCGGGAGCCACGACTGCCCCGACGTGCAGCGGCAGCGTCTTCGCCCGCACCGGATCGCGGGGCTTGGGTCAGCCCGCTGCGGACCTTTCACCGTCCGGCGCGGCCTGGAACGTGGCAACTACAACAGCCTGACCGCGAGAGAAGACGGCAGGGGAAGAGGAAAAGACATTCTGGCCTTCCATCACAGTGAGGAGGTGACTGGAGGAGACTCACTGGGATGGATGTTTCTTGTTGGTGTTGGTTTCTGATTGTGTGTGTTATTGCTTATTTGTATTGTTCCTGTTGTTGGACTGTGGGTAATCTTTCATTTCACTGCGCATTTATGTGTATGTGACAAATAAACTTGACTTGACTTGATTCTGTACCGTACTGGGAGCCAGTGGAGAGAGGCCAGAATCGGGGTGATGTGGTACCTTTTACGGGTACCCGTCAGCAGTCTCGCTGCGGCGTTTTGGACCAATTGCAGGCGGGACAGGGACGATTGGCTGATCCCAGTGCGTAGGGAGTTGCAGTAGTCTAGGCGGGAGGAAATGAATGCGTGGATGATTTTTTTCAATGTCGTCAAATTGGAGGAATGGTTTGATTTTAGCTATGGTACGAAGCTGAAGAAGCTGGCTTTTACCACAGCGTTGACTTGCTTGTCAAACTTTAATGCAGAGTCAAATATCACGCCAAGGTTTTTGACATGCGGTTTGAATAGGGAGGATTGTCTTTTTAACTATTTTTAATATTGTCTCTTTAACTATTTGTAATTTTGTCTTAACTATTTTAATATTGTCTTTTTAACTATTTTTAATATTGTCTTTTTAACTATTTTTAATATTGTCTTTTTAACTACTTTTAATATTGTCTTTTTAACTATTTTTAATATTGTCTTTTTAACCATTTTTAACATTGTCTTTTTAACTATTTTTAATATTGTCTTTTTAACTATTTTTAATATTATCTTTTTAACTATTTTTAATATTGTCTTTTTAACTATTTTTAATATTGTCTCTAACTATTTTTAATATTGTCTTTTTAACTATTTTTAATATTGTCTTTTTAACTATTTTTTAATATTGTCTTTTTAACATACATTAATAAGATTAAAAAAATAAGATTAATTTTTTTAAATATTGTCTTTTTAACTATTTTTAATATTGTCTTTTTACCTTTTTTAATATTGTCTTTTTACTTTACATTAGTACGGTATCAGTCATCAGTCTGAAGAAGGGCCTCGACCCGAAAACGTCACAGGGTCAAGACAAGACAACGAACGGGTCACCTCAGCAGTAACATTCCAAGGATAAATAAGATTTAAAAATAAGATTAATTTTTTTAAATATTGTCTTTTTACCTTTTTTAATATTTTCTTTTTACCTTACATTATTAGTAAGGTAAAAAGACAATATAAAAAATAGGTAAAAAGACAATATTTTTAAAAGTGTAATCTTATTTTTAATCTTATTTATCCTTGGAATATTACTGCTGAGGTGACCCGTTGTCTTGTCTTGACCCTGTGACGTTTCGGGTCGAGGCCCTTCTTCAGACTGATGTCGGGGGGGACAAAGGAAGGATTCTTCAGATACTCGTTGACTTACGTTGCTTTGACTTGCGATATTTCATCTTTACAATGGTGCAAAATTGATACGCATTCAGTAGAAACCGTATTTTGAATTTTGATCCTTTCTCGGGCTCGCGATACGCGTTTTCGACTTACGATATTCTCAATTTACGATGGGTTTATTGGAAGTTAGTCCCATCGTAAGTCGAGGAGCACCTGTATTCTATTCCATGTAAGAAAATAACTGCAGATGCTGGTACAAATCGAAGGTATTAATTCACAAAATGCTGGAGTCACTCAGCAGGTCAGGCAGCATCTCAGGAGAGAAGGAATGGGTGACGTTTCGGGTCGAGACCCTTATTCAGACTGAAAGGCGGCACGGTGGCACAGCGTAGAGTTGCTGCCTTACAGCGAATGCAGCGCCGGAGATTCGGGTTCAATCCTGACTACGGACGCCATCTGTACGGAGTTTGTACGTTCCCCCCGTGACCTGCGTGGGTTTTCTCCGAGATCTTCGGTTTCCTCCCACACTCCAAAGACGTATAGGTATGTAGGTTAATTGACTGGGTAAATGTAAAAATTGTCCCTAGTGTGTGTAGGATAGTGTTAATGTGCGGGGATCGCTGGGCGGCGCGGACTCAGTGGGCCGAAGGGCCTGTTTCCGCGTTGTATCTCGAAAATCTAAAAAAATCCCCAAAAAGATCTAAAAGTCACCCATTCCTTCTCTCCCGAGATGCTGCCTGACCCGCTGAGTTACTCCAGCATTTTGTGAATAAATACCATGTATTCTATTCCATTATCACTGTCTGCTTTTAACTAAACGTAGCAGTAAAACCACAGTTGGTTTTTGGTGAGGAAAAATGTTGCTGCTTCTCATTGCCTCCCAGTATGTCCTGCTGACAAGTTGTGTTTGATGATACCTGCCTGAAGCATGTGTCGCAAAATAACTGCAGATGCTGGTACCAATCGAAGGTGTCACAAAGTGCTGGAGTAACTCAGCAGGTCAGGCAGCATCTAGGAGAGAGGGAATGGGTGACGTTTCGTGTCTCGACCCCATTCCCTCTCTCCTAGATGCTGCCTGACCTGCTGAGTTACTCCAGCATTTTGTGACACCTTCCTCAGGAGATACTGTCGCTGCTGGCTTTTCCTGAGGATGCCCTCTGTGTTGGGGGGGGGGGGGGCACATTTGTACTTGTACCCCTTGACAATCTCCACAGGCCTCCCGTGGATAGTGGTGACGATCCTTGCAGCCAGTTGCCTCTGCTTGTTGGAGAATCTTTAATCTTTTGCACTTGGGTGTCAGGGGACATCACTGGCTACAAGAGCAGCCCTGCCTGCCCCCACAGCGATATGGCATTGACCAACGAGCTTAACACCTTCTTTGCCCGCTTTGAAACTGGCAAAACCACCTTGAGTGAAAGAACCCCAGCCGAGGCGGTGGGACAGGTCTTGCAACTGAGCACACAGGAGGTACAACGCGCTCTGCAAAGGGTCAACCCACGCAAGGCTGCAGGACCGGATGGTGTTCAAGGAAGGGTACTGAAGGACTGTGCTGAACAGCTGGCTGAGGTATTCACCAGGATCTTTAACCTGTCATTATCTCTGGCTACGGTCCCCAAGTGCCTGAAGTCGGCTATCATAGTTCCGGTGCCGAAAAAAGCAAAGATCTCCAACCTGAACGACTACCGCCCCGGTTGCCCTAACGCCGATTGTCATGAAGTGCTTTGAGAGGCTAGTCCTCTCACACATCAAATCCAGCATCCCTGACTCACTGGACCCACATCAATTTGCATACAGGGCAAATAGATCTACAGAGGACGCCATCTCTCTGGCTCTTCACACTGTCCTGACTCACCTAGAGAGACAGGGCACGTACGTGAGGATGCTATTCATAGACTATAGCTCCGCCTTCAACACGGTCATCCCCACCAAGCTCATCACCAAACTCCACCAGCTAGGCCTTAGCTCGTCATTATGTGACTGGATCCTGGACTTCCTGCTGGAACGACCGCAGGCAGTGAGAATGGGCCCGCACCTGTCCTCCACTATCACCCTGAGTACCGGCACACCACAGGGCTGTGTTCTGAGCCCCATGCTCTACTCCCTCTTCACACACGACTGTGTTCCTGCATTCGACACCAACACCATTGTCAAGTTTGCAGATGACACAACGGTGATCGGGCTGATCACCAACGGGGATGAAACAAACTATAGAGCGGAGGTGCAGAACCTGGCGGACTGGTGCTCGGATAACAACCTGTCCCTAAATACCACCAAGACCAAGGAGCTGATCATCAACTTCCGTAGGTCACATAACGGGGAATATGCCCCGATCTCTATCAATGGGGTCAGTGTGGAGAGAGTGTCCAGCTTCAAGTTTCTGGGCACTCACATTTCGGAGGACCTAACATGGTCCAATAACACTGCTGCGCTGGTCAAGAAGGCACAACAAAGACTGTTCTACTTAAGAACACTGAAAAAGTCTGGTCTACCCCAACAGCTGCTGACGACCTTCTACCGCTGCACCATAGAGAGCATCCTAACGCATGGAATCCTGTGTGGTACCTCAGCTGCACGGAGGCAGAAAGGAAAGCTCTACAGCGGGTAGTCCATAGAGCTCAGAGGGCCATCGGAACACAGCTACCAGACTTGGAGGGCATCTACAACACACGATGCCTCAGAAAAGCCACCAGCATCCACAAAGACTCTTCACACCCCTGCAACAGTCTGTTCGAACTCCTTCCATCGGCAGACGATACAAGGCTTCTATGCCCGCACCTCCAGACTCAGGAACAGCTTCATCCCCAGGGCCATAGCTGCTATGAACCGGTCCTGCTGAGCCGGATGGCCACAACGCATAGATCAACTTGCACTTTACCCTGTCCAAAACTGTTACAACTGTTCGTTTCGTTGGGTTTGCTGCTGTCTAAATTACCTAAATTAGTGCATCGTATGGGAGGCGCATTCCCAATCTCGTTGTACCCCTGGGTACAATGACAATAAAGATATATTGTATTGTATTGTATTGTATTGTATTGCTACAGAGAAGCTGCCTGTTGTTTTACCTTCGTTACAACTGTGACAGGACTTTAAATGCAGCCGGTAACTGCGAAGAGATTTGCAATGTCCCACTCCACACCCCTCCCCCCACTCTCCCCTTTCCACCCACACTCCTCCCACACCTCTACCCACTCCCCTCCATCTCTCCCACTCACACCCCTCCCTCCCTCTCCCCACTCCACACCCCTCCCCTTCCCCCCCACCCCCTCCCTCCCTCTCCCCACTCGGACAATAACTGCAGATGCTGGTACCAATCGAAGGTGTCACAAAGTGCTGGAGTAACTCAGCAGGTCAGGCAGCATCTAGGAGAGAGGGAATAGGTGACGTTTCGGGTCTCGACCCATTCCCTCTCTCCTAGATGCTGCCTGACCTGCTGAGTTACTCCAGCATTTTGTGACACCTTCCTCAGGAGATACTGTCGCTGCTGGCTTTTCCTGAGGATGCCCTCTGTGTTGGGGGGGGGGGGGGGGGGCACATTTGTACTTGTACCCCTTGACAATCTCCACAGGCCTCCCGTGGATAGTGGTGACGATCCTTGCAGCCAGTTGCCTCTGCTTGTTGGAGAAGTCAAGTCAATTTTATTTGTATAGCACATTTAAGCACAACCCACGTTGACCAAAGTGCTGCACATCAGTGCAGGTACTAAGAACAAACATACAATACAATACAATACAATATATCTTTATTGTCAGGGGTACAACGAGATTGGGAATGCGCCTCCCATACGATGCAATAATTTAATTAATTTAAACAACAACCCAACGAAACAAATTGTAACAGTTTTAAGACAGAATAACGTGCAAGTAGATCTGTGCCGGTTCACTGTGCGATGTGACCATCCAGCTCAGCAGGACCGGTTCATGGCAGCTATGGCCCTGGGATGAAGCTGTTCCTGAGTCTGGAGGTGCGGGACGTAGAAGGCCTTGTATCGTCTGCCCGATGGAAGGAGTTCGAACAGACTGCTGCAGGGGTGTGAAGAGTCTTTGTGGATGCTGGTGGCTTTTTCTGAGCATCGTGTGTTGTAGATGCCCTCCAAGGCTGGTAGCTGTGTTCCGTTCTCAAAATAGCAAAAGCAAATAAATGTGTAGCGGTCACTTGGAAAGATCATCATGAACTAATAATTGAAATATAGTGTGCAGAAATGCGCACTTGGAAAGATCACCATGAAATAATAATTGAATAATAATGGAACCCATTCACTTTAAAACTAGGAATAAGAATTGGAAATATTTCATTTCAGGATTGTTTTGATGCAAGGAAGTGTTTCCTTGTCTCCAGGTTTCCTCTTTCTTTCAATTCAATTTCAATTTAAAATACTTTATTGGCTTGATAAGATACATCATTATATTGCCAAAGTATAGAACATTGCTTCATACATATTTAAAATGCAGGAATATGAAATCAAGTATACAATGCATGGGTCGATTTGGCCCTGTATATGTACGTGTATATATATATATATATTCTTGCAATACATTTATAGCCTTTTTTCGATTCGTTCTTTCTTTCTTTCTTTCTTCTCCTTTTTACTCTTTTTTCTAACTGGGGGGTGGGGCGGGGGGGGGGGTGGTTGTGGGTGGGGAGATAATACAGAACAATACATGTATAATCGAATTTATAATGTATAATCGAATTTATAATGTAGGTATCATTGGGTACTATGAGTTGTAACATGTATATGTTTTGTTAAAATTTAAATAAAAAATTAATTAAAAAAATTAAAAATTAGAGAATGGTTTGATTTTAGCTATGGTACGAAGCTGGCTTTTACCACAGCGTTGTAAATGCAAACTTTAATGCAGAGTCAAATATCACGCCAAGGTTTTTGATATGCGGTTTGACTAGGGAGGATTGTCATTTTCATTATTTTTAATATTGTCTCTTTAACAATTTTAAATTTTGTCTTAACTATTTTAAACATTGTCTTTTTCACTATTTTAAACATTGTCTTTTTCACTATTTTAAACATTGTCTTTTTCACTATTTTAAACATTGTCTTTTTCAGTACCATGGGAGCCGCCACAATATTGTCTTTTTAACTATCTTTAATATTGTTTTTTTACCTTTTAAATAGGTAAAAAGACAATATATTTTTTAAATCATCTTATTTTTTAATCTTATTTATCCTTGGAATATTACTGCTGAGGTGGACTGGTTGTCTTGTCTTGACCCTGTACCAACCTACACACGACAAATAAAATGTATTATTATTATTATTGTTTGCATTGAGTTCAACACAGTAGATGTCGCACAACTCCACAAATACGTAGCAAAGGACCGCCCCCCTGGATGGGTCCATTCCCGTGCCGAGGGGTCGGTAGTGGTTTGGTCCGACCCGTGGGAGCCACCACAATATTGTCTTTTTAACTATTTTTAATATTGTCTTTTTACCTTTTTTTAATATTGTCTCTAACTATTTTTAATATTGTCTTTTTAACCATTTTTAACATTGTCTTTAGATAGAACTCTTAATGATAGTGGAGTCAGGGGGCAGGAACAGGGTACTGATTGTGGATGATCAGCCATGATCACATTGAATGGCGGTGCGTACAGGCTCAAAGGGCCGAACGGCCTCCTATTGTTTAAGGTGAAGGGGTGTCTATTGTACAAGGTGAAGGGGGGAAAGATTTCATAGGAATCTGAGGGGTAACCTTTCCACGCAGAGGGTGGTGGGTGTATGGAACGAGCTGCCGGAGGAGGTAGTGGCAGCTGGGACTATCCCAACGTTCAAGAAACATTTGGACTAGATATATGGATAGGACGGGTTTGGAGCGATGTGGGCTAAACGCATAAGAAAATAACTGCAGATGCTGGTACAAATCGATTTATTCACAAAATGCTGGAGTAACTCAGCAGGTCAGGCAGCATCTCGGGAGAGAAGGAATGGGTGACGTTTCGGGTCGAGACCCTTCTTCAGACTGATGTCGGGGGTGGGACAAAGGAAGGATATAGGTGGAGACAGGAAGATAGAGGGAGATCTGGGAAGGAGGAGGGGAAGGGAGGGACAGAGGAGCTATCTGAAGTTGGAGAAGTCAACGTTCATACTGGGCTAAACGCAGGCAGGTGGGACTGGTGTAGATGGGGCGTGTTGGCCGGTGTGGGCGAGCTGGGCCTGTTTCTACGCTGTGTGACTGGGAACCCAAAGTCTTTCGCTAACTCGTTTAGTCTGAAGAAGGGTCTCGAGTCGAAACGTCGCCCATTCCTTCTCTCCAGAGATGCTGCCCGTCCCGCTGAGTTACTCCAGCATTTTGTGTCTACGGTTCGAACCAGCATCTGCAGTCTTTTCCGACACATGCAGCCTTTTACAGTTCACGACACATAGCGGTCTATACAAGTGTCGGGTTAATTCATCAGTGGCAATGTTTTTATTGTAGTCTTTAATCTTTTGCACTTGCTACAGAGAAGCTGCCTGTTGTTTTACCTTCGTTACAACTGTGACAGGACTTTAAATGCAGCCGGTAACTGCGAAGAGATTTGCAATGTCCCAATCTCTGAGAACTGCACTCTTTCTGAAATTGTTCATTCTTTCTTGCTCCCCCCTTCACAAACCCTTGGCCTTCCTCCCCCCAAAACACTCTCCTCCCTCCTCTCCCCTCCCTCCCCCCCCACTCCCCATCTCCCCC
>NW_027602088.1:0-50613 GCF_053455715.1 Rhinoraja longicauda | reverse complement strand
TTTTAGTTCCCTTGCCCTGAATCAGGGATTCAATTCCTTTAATTTGAAATAGAAACATTGAATTACCTAACTTTTCCCTTAAAAAAGATTGTAGTTGATAATAGAAAAAAATACTATTCCCTGGAATTTGATATTTGTTTCTCAATGAGAAAATGTCAAAAAATTATTTCCTTCATAGCAATCTCTATATGTTTAATACCCTTCTGTTCCCAGACTTGTAATATTTGATTATTCCAGGCAAACGGCAGTAATCTATTTTTTACTAATGGAGTTTTAGCTGTTAGAAAAAATCTTTTATCATTAGCTTTAACTGTTTTCAACAATGTATTAATTAAATGTTTTGGCAAAGGTGACTCCTGATCCTTAACTAATTCTTCTGGGCAATTTTAACCCATGCTGTTTTTCCGCCCTCTTGATAAAAGGATGAAATAAAACTCATTTGTGCTGCCAGATAGTAATTTTTAAAATTTGGTCATTGCAATCCACCTAATTCAAATTTCCATGTTAATTTTTCCATAGACACTCTTGGCATTTTACCTTTCCAAAGAAAATTTCTCACAATTTTATTCAATTCTTGAAAAAAATTATTTGGTAAAGGGAAGGCAGTGTTTGGAATAAATACTGTATCCTCGGAAAAATATTCATCTTAATACAGTTCACTCTCCCTAGCAATGTAATTGGAAGATTCATCCATATCTTCAAGTCCTCATCTATTTTTTTAATTAGTGGTTTATAATTAGTTTATACAGATTATTTAACTTATTATCTACTTTAACCCCTAGGTACTTCATGCCTTCTTTTTGCCATTTAAACTGACTTTCTCTTTTACATTGATCATAATTACCTTCAAAAAGAGGCATTATTTCCGTTTTATCTTTATTAATTTTGTATCCTGATACTTTCCCATATTCTTCCAGTCTGAAATATAATTTTCTTAAGGATTCCAATGGTCTAGTAAGACAAATCAAAACATCATCTGCAAATAAAGTAATTTCGTGATTTTCCTGATTAACTTTAAATCCTTCAATGTCTAAATCTGAATTTATTAGCTCTGCCAGAGGTTCAATAGCCAATACAAATAAAGCTGGTGACAAGGGACATCCCTGTCTACTAGATCTTTCCAAATTAAATGATTGAGAAGATTGGCCATTTGTCACCACTTTGGCTTTAGGTTGTTTATAAAGAGCTTTTACCCAGTTAATGAAACCATTTCCCAATCCGTACTTCTCTAATACTTTAAATAAAAAAATCCCATTCTAACCTGTCAAACGCCTTTTCAGCATCTAAAGCAACTGCTACGCTCAATTCCTTTCTTTTCTGTGCTAAATGTAAAATACTTATAAATCTTGCCACATTATCAGATATTCTCCTTTTTTTTGACAAATCCAGTTTGGTCCTCTTTAACCAGCTTCGGTAAATATTCTGCCAATCTCCTTGCCAAAGATTAGCAACTATTTTATAATCTGCATTCAACAATGATATTGGTCTATAAGAAGATGCATTTAAAGGGTCTTTCCCTTTTTTTGGAATTACGGTTATAATTGCCATTGAGAAGGATTCTGGTAATGTAGAAGTTTTTTCCGCTTGATGTATCACTTCCATAAATACTGGTAACAACAAATCTTTAATTTTTTTATAGAACTCAAGCGGGAAACCATCTTCCCCTGGTGATTTATTACTTGGTAAAGAATATAATACTTCCTCCACTTCTCTCAAGGTAAAAGAGCATTTAGTCCCATCTGCTCCTCATTAGAGATTGTTGGTAACTGTATCTTGGATAAAAAATTATTTATCTTAATTTCATCCTTTTCAGATTCAGAATGGTACAGATTAGTGTAGAATTGCTTAAATACCTCATTGATTTCTCTAGGTTTATAAGTAATAATGTTTTGATCTGTTCTAATTGAATTTATTGTTCTTAATATTTGTTCTTCTTTCAGTTGCCATGCCAATACCTTGTGCGCTCTTTCTCCTAATTCATAATATATTTGGTTAGTTCGTAATATTAGTTTTCTGTTCTGTAAGTATGTAAAGTATTGTATTGAAATTTTTTATTTGCACGTTGTATTTTTTTCGTATCTGAAGAAGTTTTCTGTAAGTCTTTTTCTAATACGGTGATTTCTTTTTCTAATCTTTCAGATTCCTTCCTATAGTCTTTCTTTATCTTAGATGAATAGCTTATAATTTGGCCTCTCAAATAAGCCTTCATTGCATCCCATACAATAAATTTATCATCAACTGAATTTAAATTTGTTTCCAAAAATAATCCAATTTGTCCTCGAATAAAATCACAAAAGTCTTGCCTTTTCAATAGTAAAGAGTTGAGTCTCCATCTATACACTGACTGTTCTTTATCTGGCATCGTAATTTTCATTAATAATGGTGAGTGATCCGATAACAATCTAGCCTGGTAATCTATTTGTATTATTCTACCCCTTAATTGAGCTGAAATCAAAAATAGATCTATTCTAGAATATGTATCATGTCTATTGAAATAAAAGGAGTATTCTCTTTCCCTATGATGGGTTTTCCTCCAAACATCTATTAAATTTAGATCTTCCAAAAAAGCCCCGGATCGGACTTATCATCGGCGGAGCCGGCCGTCTTCGGAGGCTGCGGGAGCGGCTGGGACTCGCCTTAGGCTCCGGCCGCTGCGGACCGTCCGGCGCGGCCCCCAACCACAACAACCTGACTGCGGGAGAAGACGGCAGGAGAAGGGAAAGACATTGTGGCCTTCCATCACAGTGAGGAGAGGACTGGAGGAGACTCACTGTGATGGATGTTTTTTTGATGGATGTTTCTTTTTTTGTGTGTTTTGGGGTTGTGTAATTTTAATGCCTATTTAATGCTTTTATTGTTGGACTGTGGGTGACTGAATTTCGTCCAATATTGGATGACAAATAAAGCTATCTTGAATCTTGAATCTTGAAGTTCAAGGTTATCTTCACTGCTCTTGTCCTTGTCATTGTCCTTGATGATCTATCCATTACTGGATCTAAACAAAAATTAAAATATCCTCCTATCAATATATTTTCATGTGCTTCCGCTAGATTTAAAAAGGTATCCTGCACAAACTTCTCATCATCTGTATTTGGTGCATATATATTCATTAAAGTCCACAATTCTGAGAAAATTTGACAATGTACCATTATAAATCTACCTACTGGGTCACTTACAATATTTTGTATCTTAATTGGTAGCGTTTTCTTAAATAAGATAGCAACCCCTCTTGCTTTTGAATTAAAAGAGGATGCTACCATACTTCCTACCCAATCTCTCTTTAACTTTTGATGTTCTTTTTCCGTTAGATGTGTTTCTTGTAAAAAAGCTATATCCACTTCCAATTTTTTCATCTGTGTTAAAATTCTCTTCCTTTTTATCGGTCCATTTAACCCATTCACATTATAACTTTAAAAATTTAATGTTTTATCCATTTATTCCTTTTTATTCCTTCTTCCTTACTTTGATACCTCTTCCGATATTTACATTGCGCCGTATTTCAACATGCTCCCTTCCATGGTCCAGGAACAAAAACAGAAAAGAAAAAAGAAAGATAGAAAGGTAAACCCTCCCTCTAATGTTGTTAATAAATAGATTAACAACATTACCCCCCTCTATTATACGAGGTGTGGTCCACACCACACTTGTGCCCATTCTTTATGGTAGAGCATCCATTTTCTCCAACCCCCCCCCCCCCCCCATATATCAAGTACTTCTGAAAATTAACAATCTTTAATCCAATTGGTCCCCTCCCCTTCTTATCTCAAAGCCTTGTTATCTCAAAGCCGTCTGTCTGCATTCATCCCTAGCATATGTCCAACCAGCGGTCATTCAAACCTTTTCACATGTCTACATCTATCACTTACCTCGCTTTGCAGCACCGACAGGGCTGTTTTTACAGCATTATGGGCCCCCGGGCAAAGCAGTGTATTGGGGCCCCTACCGTTACTCTCCCCCACCCCCCTTTCCCTACCAGCCCCCCCCCTGTCGTGCCGGCGAAAACCACTTACCGAAAAGCAATTAGCGATGGACTTAGGGTGCTACATTGTTGCGATAAGCACTTACAGATCGCTGTGAGAGGCACTTAGTGACCGAAAATGTTGCGAAAAAAGCACTTATTGAACCTACATTTTAAAAGTAGTATTTATTTATTGCAAGTCACTTAACATACACAGATCAGCATGGGGCCCCTATGCTCGTGGGCCCCTGGGCAAGTGCCGATCAGGCCCATGCGTTAAGACGGCCGTGAGCACCGACCCCATGTTTCTTTCACCCCACCCCCGCGCACGGCAATCTGTTTGAAGTAAGATCCCGACCCAAACCGTCGCTTCTCCATATGTTTCAGTGATGCGATCTAACACGATGAATTAGCAAAGTTCAAACAGTTGTCCAGTGAGCCTTAATTTCGCGAGTCGTCTGACTATGTGGTTTTACTCTACTGTTTGGAGCATTTAATACTACATGTGAGCTATTCATTTCATCTATATCGTAGAAAAATATGTTGATAGATAATCCACACAATGAACCCAATGCAGTGTTGAAACTATTGCTCCAACCTCGCCCCTCCCACCTCTCATCACGTAGTTTGCTCTATTGGTTTTTATCCCGAGTAGTTCAAACGCTACACGTGGAGAGCGAACCAGCCTGCAAATTGAAAGATCTGTTTAATATTTGGCCCACTGAATTACCTAAAGGCAAAATAAATTAAAGATCATTGTACGCTATATTCGTACAGATGAATCGAAAATTTATGTTAATGCTCTGTGTATTGGGATAAGTGGTGTTGTGGCGAAGCACTCTCCATCTCCCGATGGTTTGTGAATGGATCCTCCTGGTCCGAGACCCTATGAGTCTCCTTTCTTGACGACTATTGGGAAGTTGCCGCCCAGTTTTGCCGAAAACGCAGACGATTTTGAATTTTTTTTTGTTAACGTTATTTTAGTTGAAAAGTTGTCTTTTCCCATTAAGCGGGAGACATGTTGTGTCAATTTCTAATCATTATTCTCTGTCAGCGAGTTATTCTGCTAATTCTTTCCGTTACTGCCATGTTTCACTTTATAACATTCATTCAGAGAAAGGAGACGTCCTTCTGATATCTTGTGTTTTATTACATACCTCTCCCAGATTCATCGGCAGTGCTTTCATTGCATCCATTATGTCCAGATAGGAAAGGTCTAGATTGATAAGGGTCAAAACTGGGCAAATTGGAGGAGCTTCGATGGGTGGGTGTATTGATTGGCATGAACGGGTTGAACTATAGGTACATGTTTCCATACTGTATAATTCTATGACTGTATGATTCCTTCAAAATATATATTTACAAATATAATATATCCTTGGTTCTCACAGGCGATGATTATCTTCGTTTTCCCTCCTCCTAACCCCAACACTTGGGACCTCCGCATAATGAAAATATAGGCAACCCTGAAGATGTTAACCTCCCAGCGAATTAATATAAAGTTAATTTAAACGTGCGTGCAGCACCAACGTTTTTGCCAGAAATAGCGGTGGCCGTTGCCTAATTCTTTGATCAATCGAGCTTATGGCCACAGCGCTGTAAATGACTGAGTGTGATGTTGTGCACAAAAATTATATGACCTGTCTTCCATTCACTGACGGTTTGAAAAATTATGCTGCTCCTACTCTGTGTACCTTCCGTAGATTCTATTTCTTCTGCTATTTTAAAAAAAAGTGTTATCTGGATCGATTGAATTTTGTTGACTAGTTAATCTTCAGGTTTAAAAAAAATTGAATCCAGTCTCATTGGCTAATTGTAAATGTACAAATGGATTATGTTAAAACGTCAATGAGCAGAAAACATTTATTTCAAAAATATTCTTTGGAGGTATTTGGTGCGAATTTGAGTCTCGGGAAAAATAGGAGAATGCGATGGAGGGAAGAATAAGCTTGTAGTTCTTTTTCCCACTAAGACCAAGTGTTCGGTGCATTCAGTGCTTCACCTGTGTTGGACGTAGAACATGTTGGCAGGGCTGCTATCAAACTGATGTTGTTTAATGATTGCCATCGTCAGCTACCTTTCCCACATTTCCCGGTACCCACAGTCGTGCGCGGTATTGCATTACAACTAACCGAGGCTCATTATAGTTACAGGGTTCAAATTCATCGTCTACTGTAGATTGGGAGGAGATCGGTTCCAAAGAGAAAAGGGTGGAAACATGAAAAGTATTCAAATTCCCGGTCAACACATTTTGCATGAGAAAAAAAAAAGGAATATTGCATTGCATTTAACATTAGTTTCTTTATTTTTCAAAGGCTACAAACAACGCTAGGGCCACATATTGGCCTTTGCCAAGTATTTGGATGCACTAAACTCATATTCATTAAACTGGAGGCTTTAAATAGTACTGGTACTTTGTTGACAGAATAGCTTCAAAGTAAGCAAGTCATAAAAAATTAAGCTTTACTTGCAAAATGTATCTGGTAAATGGAGACCAATACATTTCGACATCGTATCAAAAAAATAAACGAATCATGATAAAGAAGCTTTCTCGGCTAACAAATTTCCATTCTCACATACAGCTGGATTTCGCGATATCCACCTGAAGTGGGGTTGCCTGAGTCTCGTGTTTAACCACACAGGAGTAAAGCTCGTGTGATTTCCAGACTGTGGCTGGCAGAGTCATGTAACTGCTCGCACTGAACGTGTTGTCCGTCTCCTGTTGGATCCGGCTGGTCTCAACGCCATCACTTCTCGCACTGCCGTCCACAGTCCACTGAATTTCCACAGCACCCGGATTAAACCCGCTCACCAAACACACCAGGGTGGCGGTTCCCTTTACTCTTATCTCATCTGCTGAAGGTGGTAAAACGGATGCGGCAGGGGGCCGAGGATCTGGTTTAAAACAAAAGGTCGCAGTTAAATAAGAATTGAAGCACTACTTTCGGATGAAAGGTCAATGTAATAACCTGAACGCCTTTACGTCCACCCGCTTCAAAATAATAAATTCGCACCGTGTATCTAGCTACTGAAATAGAACTTTACAATAAGGATTTCTGGATAAATCAAACATTACCTTAATAAAATCACAGTAATATTTAGGGACGGAACTGCAGATGCTGGTTTGAACCGAAGCTAGACACAAAATACTGGAGTAACACAGCGGGTCAGGCATCAAAACTATTCTGCCGAAGGGTCTCGACTCGAAACGTCACCCATTCCCTCTCTGTCCCAATGAAATACTCCGACATCTTGTGTATATCTTCGGTTTAATAAAAATCCCATTTTGCTTCATTCGCATCGTTCATGAACAGGAGAGTCCTGCATTATTTCTGAATCGCGTGAGACAAGAAAGTGATTGATCTCGATTTCCTTTACACTCTCACATAAAAGACGTCCAGGCAAAGGTGGATTTGTATACTTATTAGGACACGAGGAAAAGCGGCCGGTCGGGTCCGTGCGAACTTATAGCAGATAATTCAGTCAGTTCCACACTGCCCCTCCATTCTGTGTCTACCTTCGGTATAAACCAGTTCCCTCCCCTCCATTGTCTAGCAATTTCTCTGAACAACTCTTCTTTCTTTTAACTACTTTGCTACAGTAAGAGATTACTTAGAGTAGCCAATTAGCCCAACAGCATGCCTTAGAGCAGTGCGAGGAAATTGATGCCATGACGAAATAACTTGCAAACGCAACAGACAGTACCCGAGGAGGGGTTTGAACGCGGTCTCGCATATTGGAGCTGAGGTAGCTCGCTGCACCTGGTTATACCAGTGATCTGTGCAGTGCTGCACACGATCTAAACTAAAATCTTAGTTATATTTAACCTCATTCATCTCTCGACGTGTTGTTCCATCCTAACCGATCTGACATTCTTGAAAGGGAACTGCTTCTTTCATTGTCTGAATAGGGAAACAGTTCGGACTGCAATATATCAACCAGAACAGAACTACTATTAACAACGCAACATATTTCATTTTCGCAGATGCGCATGACCACTATTGCAAGGGTTCATAGCTCTTTAACGTTTTCATGTTAGAAGACTACCAGATCTTTTACCTGCCCCAAGATTTGAAAATACATTCAAGCTAAAATATACAGTTGATGTTTTAAATTACTGAAGTGATGCAGTTAAATCGTTTCATAGCTCACAGAGAGATTAGATGGTTCGGATTAAATCTTCAATTTCAGATATTTGTGAAAATAACTTTCAATAGTCGGTCGTAACAGAGTAAAGTCCTTTCTGATCAGCAAAGAAAACCCTGTAGCTAATAGAAATCAGATATAAAAACCGCAAACGATGGGGTTACCCAACAATTGGGCAGCTTCAGGGGAGAGAACCCCGTTAACAAAGCAGGCTGGCTCTGAAGTGTCGTGGAGCTGAAACAATAACCTTGTTCCGTTCTCCACAAATAGTGAATTTTAATTGTTTGAAAGCTAGTATTCGATTGTCGGGTCAGCTTCAGTGGTTCGTTTCCTTCAACCAAACGTTTCCTCTCATTGGTGGGTTTATTGTTATGTTACAGGATCGTCGAGAGCAGTCAGTTTCCATTCTGATTGGATTTTTGAAATGCACGACCACGGGAGCTAGTAATCTGTGGCGATTGTGGGACGGGGTGATAGTGACTACAACCGAAGCATCATGGACACATATGTACGGATCAGCCAGTATAATGTGACTGGCTTCAAGGAGCCCTTGCAAAAATCATCATCAGTTTAGACTGGGGCGCATGCTCCCCGTAAATAGGTAAAATAATTATGTTTGTTCGGCAACGTCAATCCGATAATAAAGCGTGTTCGATTGAATTTTTCCGAGCAAATCTTGAAAACAAACTCGATTCAACATAAGACACCCATAACGGTAGGGTATCTACTATTAGCTAACTTTCTGTGTCGAAAATTACTATTCCGCAAAACCTCGCAGAAAGCTGTTAATTTTCACTTCCAATTGTCCCGATGAAACGGGAGAGGGCGAGCAGCTATGTCGGGACGGGTGGGGGGGGGGGGGGGGGAGAGTGGTATGGAGGGGGGGGGGGGTTTACAATAGCACACTATTAAGCACATGAAGGATAATCATGGGTATTCTCACCTGATTGAAAGATAACGTAAATGATTGTTGTTAATAAGAACTCACAACGTTAGAAAGAAATATCTTACTTACTGCCAACAGCCACCCGTGTTCCTTTTGCGAATATTAAAGCGTTTTTCCACATAGCGCAGTAATAATCGGCAGAGTCGTCTGATTGAACATTAGATATTGTGAAAGTCCCCGTGTTGCCTGACACTGATCCGGAAAACCTTTCTGAAATTCCCGGACCTCGACCAGGACTGCCCCTGCTGGACCAATAATAGACTAAAAGCCGGGGAGTACGTCCTGGAATCTGCTGATACCAGTAAACATTGTCATTCCCCAGAGTAGCGCCAGACATGGTACAGGTTATTTTTAAGTTCTGCCCCGGAGTGATGGACATCGAAAGCGGCTGGCTTACTGTAACTTCTGCGCGTAAATCTGGGAAAATAAACAGCACAGTGAAAACAATAAATTGGAATTAAAACACGAGAGAAACCTCCCGCCGAGAAGTATTGGAGGAGAAATTGAATTTTGATGAAAAAAGAAACTCACAAGTCGCGCAAAGAGCCAGCGCACTGAGTAGTCGGATCCAGTAAGTCATTGTATTTTAATGACTGGAGTTCGGGCAAGGCAGCAATTTCCCAGTGAAGTGACTTCTAACTTATTTTGGTCCTGCTTTTGAATAGTGCGGTGAGGTGTGTCCTTCTTAATGCAAATGATATTGCTGCTTGGCGCCAATCAGAAATGTCCACGGTTTTCCCTGCGCCCTATTCCAACCGGAATAGGTTTCGAGTTCTGTATTTCTGGTTACTTCGATGCATTTTTAAAACATAAAACTTAATAAGAAAAAGAAAACATTGCCGTTTTATTTTCCATTCTTGTACATCTATTCCCATGGTGCTGTTGTGGCAGATAGGATTTCCACGAGTTTATTCAACAATTGTCCGGTCAAAGTAAAAAGGTAGATTTTCTTACTCTGCAGATTCGCATATTGCATGAGCCATCATTGCAGATTGCAGATCTGAGGTTTATAGTCATTTTGTCCTTGCTGAAGGGGAACAGGCCTCGCGTAGGCCATCACGTCAATGCCGACTCTCAAGTACTCATCTACATTAATCCTATTTTTCTGCACTTGCTTTTACTCTCACTTCGCAAAAGCATCAGCTTGAACATTACACATTTGTTTTGAGCTGTGACTTTGGAGCACAATTGCAACAATGTATATTGTCCACTTTGACCGTACTGTTGTGCAGCAAACCATGGCCCAATATGCGCCAGCAATATCAGTGTTTGGAGTTAACGCATACACAATTCCATTGCATTTGATGTCAGTGAAAACGAAGATAGGTTTAACTGATGTGGTGCTGGTAACTTTATTTTACCCAACGGAAGAAAGTCTGATGCCTCTTCTTTAAAAACGACAACCCGAAATGCCATACAATGTGATTCTTATACTGGAGCAGCATGAAGTTATTAATATATGAAGAATAATATTTCATATACTCTGTATATATTCAAAATATAGCGCAACCCGATCGCTTCGGATGACGTGCGCGAGCAGGGGGGACTCAAAAATACTCCTCAATGAATGCCGACATATATACCAATGCTTCTTCTGCCCGCTGTGCTCTGATTCCAAGATTCAAGGACAAATATTTTCTACCCTTTCATTAAGTATTAATATGATCCAAACATGATATTAAGAAATTCTTCATTTTTTAAAAACGTGTGTTAGCTATGACATAAATGAAGTACTCGAGCAATGTAGCGCTCCCAGATTCAACAGACACAAATCACAAAGAAAAGCTACTTTGCCTTTTGCAAGGATCCCGGAGAACGGTTCCGCAGACTTCCGTATAAATTAGCATTAACTTTACGTTTACATTATAACTGTCAGGAAAATACTTACCTGTTTGCGAATATGGTAGAGCAAACCCTTAAAGATTGAATTTATCATATTGAGGGTATTAAATAGGCACATTGGCATATATATGTTTCATCCCAGATGAAAGGAATTTATCCGAACGGGTGTCTTTCGCAGGAAGGCGTACATTGAAAAATATGTTGAATTGGTAAATCCAAAAAATGACATAATTTGAACGTGGCGCGTATATTGTTCGATGCGTGGCGCCTGAAATACTGAGTGCATCATGAAAATACATGGAAGAATTGATCTTCAAGACATGCAATTAAATAAAGCATGTAATGGTTAGTAAGCATTGGGTGATGAATAGGTTGCACGAGGCCATTAATGCCCATATCGTCACCTATCCATGTTCTTCAGGGATGCTTCCTGACCAGCATCAGCATCTTGTGTCTTTTAATTTGTAAACCGTCATCTGCAGTTCCTTGTTTCTACTTTTTATCCTTTTCCTGTTAAGTCACTCAAGATTCCAACACCTGCAGTCTTTTATGTCACAACACAGGGGAGAATTCACACACAAAGAAAAAAGGGGAAGAGAATTGGGAACTGGAAGACTAAATTGTCTGAAAATGGACACAGGGTGAGAAATCTACGCAGCACAAATTATACGAAAGTGAAGATGAAACAGATAAAAAGGACAACGAAAGAATGTGGGAGGTCTGGTGCACTAAACGAGAAACTTACATTTCCCTTCATAAATAAGAAGTTGCGGCCTTTGCTCCAACATTTAAAAATAAACGTTTACTTGAAATCGGATGGGATGAGGCACACAAAGAGAGCATCTACAACTTTGCATGCGCAGCAACTGGAAAAAAAAAGCTAACTGATGCAACTAGTAAGCACCTTTTGCAAAAATAAAGGTTAAGGTCGTCGTGTGTATAGGAAGGAACTGCAGATGCTGTTCCATTTGATGAACAACAAACGTTCCAAACTTAACATCTGGAAATTGGTCGGGATACTTGTTTTTCAAAATTAGCTCCAATAACCGGAATTAGATTTTGGGTGCGCGCGCCATTATTTCCGCCAACCGGAGGGAACCGGTGAAGGTCACACAGTCAAACAGTGTTCCCTTTGCACAGAGGGCCACAGGCAACGAAGCGGAATAATGTTAATGGCTGTTCAGACATGGATATCAATCGGAGGCATTGTTTTACTCCTGACAATATTACAATAGACAATAGACAATAGACAATAGGTGCAGGAGTAGGCCATTCAGCCCTTCGAGCCAGCACCGCCATTCAATGCGATCATCGCTGATCACTCGCAATCGGTACCCCGTTCCTGCCTTCTCCCCATACCCCCTCACTCCGCCATCCTTAAGAGCTCTATCCAGCTTTCTCTTGAAAGCATCCAACGAACTGGCCTCCACTGCCTTCTGTACCATCTACAGAATTACTGTCTTGAATATCCTTTAAAATTCATGAATACTCCTTAATATAACTTAAGATCTGCCAACTAACACGAATGTATGAATCATTAATTGTCGTTAAACCAGATTCATTTAGCAGCCATCATTACTGCTCGGCCGTCCATTGACCTAACGGTCCATTCTTTCCACCGCGGCTGGTTCGCTAATACAATGTGTGCCATCTACAGAATTAGCTGGAATTCTGCGCATAAGCCGCTGTAAAAGGATACATGCCACTACGACATGTTTATCACATGTTTATTGGCAGAAGCTCCTCCAAGAGTCAAGCAGGTACACAGTATCCAGGTTTGTAAATATTTCGCACTGCTCTCTACCTCTCTACATTACAACGTGCAATGCTGTGAGAAAATCAACACGCGAACGATGGCAGTGGCTCAAGGCAGTTCATCAGTATCTTCCCAAATGCCTATCCACAGATGCTGCATGACCCCATGAGTTACTCCAGCAATTTGTGTTTTACTCAATATTCCAGTATCCGCGGTTCCTTGTGTCTTTGCGTTCCCAGTTTTGAATGAACAATGAATTGTGCGTTCCCAGAGACGCACTCATCTCACAAATGTATGTCGTTGGAGAATTGAATGCGAGAACGACGAGTGTGCACTTCTGCGCGATTGTTTCATAGTTCACATTCGTGGAAAGTGGGCACGATGTACCAATAAACCAGTGTTGCCCCCATGCACGTCCAGATGTCTATTAGTATATCTCTATTTGTTTACTGAAGACATCCGAGACTAGCTGGGCACTTGATTTAATAAATAAGCCACTCGCTATTTGAGTACCATGATGAACGGCTAATTCTAAAACATATTTGCCCTTTCTTTCTAGATCAGGCTTTTTCATTGTATAAGTGAGTGTTTCGGTCCAGCTCACGAAACTCACCTTCATGTGACGGAGAGAAAAACTTTACCTTGGAACATGATCCAGAACTGTACCAGTTCCAGACCAGAGTTCTCCAGACCAGCCATAGCAAACAGGAATCTGGAAGTGCAGAAATTCTTGTGACTCGTTATTATAAGTAGTTAAGTTTCAACGCCCAGAAGGGTGTGAGATGTCTTGGTTATGAGCATTTTCTGGTATTTTGCTACGATAGATTGTCTTGGAAACCGAAATAATCTATCTCCATTCCGTCATCCCAGCTCCCCACTCAATACCAAATTCTCGCGACTTATTTAAAAAGAGCAATATGGAATACTCGCCACATGTCGCGATGAGCTTCAAAGACATTCAAGAAATTTGACAGTTTACAGGATGAAGTTTCTTATTTGAATGGTATAAACCCAACTTTGCATCTGTCCACCTCAAGTGCAACAAGGCCGCAGTTTGCGCCGTCAACAGTTCCCTCGTTGAAACGTACAGAATAGTGAAAGGCTTGGATAGAGTTGATGTGGAGCGGATGTTTCCACAAGTGGGAGAATCTAGGAATAGACACATAATTAAAGGACTTTTTTAGGAAGGAGATGATACGGAATTTCTTTAGTCAGAGGGGTGGTGAATCGGTGGAATTATTTGCCACGGAAGGCTGTGGAGGCCAAGTCAGTGGATATTTTTAAGGCAGAGATGAATAAATTCGTGATTAGGACGGGTGTCACTGTTTATGGGGCGAAGGTATGCGAAGGATTGAATGGCGGAGTAGACATGATGGGCCGAATGGGCTAATGCTGCATCTATCACTTATGACCTTATGACTTATGATCTTATCAGGGAGGCAAGAACAACAGACGCATAATAATGTATAGAATACACAAAAACAGCTGCAGATGCTGGTTTGCATTGGGCACTTGTTGCAGAAGCTATTACCCATTCTTTTTGTCCGAGGATGTTAAGTGACTCGCTGAATTACTCCAGCACTTTATGTCTATCTTCCGCATTATCTGCAAGGTAAACTCCAAATTGTACACGTGATGGCTTGGATATATACCATCTTTCACTCTTCCTTGATCCAACCTTTGGACGTATGGTAATATTATCATCACAAGACTATAGTTGCTCAAGGCAGTTTATCATCAGCTTCTCAAGGGCTGATCGGGATGGGCAATCGATGCATTGTCACACAAACAGTACATGAATCCCAAAAATAAATCAATGATCGGGATGAATTTAGCTTAAGAACTGCAAACCGACAGCAGACACAAAATTTCGGATTTACTCGGCGTGTCAGGCAGCATCTGTGGAGGAAAGGAATGGGTCATTTTTCGGCTCGGGACTCTTCTTTAGACTGAGAGTAGAGGTGTGTGTGTGTGTGGGGGGGGGGGGGGGGGGGGTTGGAAACTGTAGTCGAGAAAAGGCCAGAAAAAAATAAGGGCCGGCAACATGAAGGGAAGGGTGAAGCCCATAATGGCCCAATGTTGGCTGAAGGGGCGATAGAAGGATACAAGGGTGCCAACAGTGGTACTGTTAGAACGATGAGGCTGTGGAAGGGGCAGGGGAGTTCGGGAATGCAGGAGTTTCTTGAAATTAGAGAAATCAACGTTTATAGCGCTGGGTCGAAAGCTGCTTAAGCGAAACATTTGGTGCTATTCCTCCAATTTGCAGCATCACAGCACACCCCACTGCGCCAAATCTGTATGGGCTGTGTAACTAGATGTTGGAAGTGAAACTCAATGCAGGCAGTAACAGAAGCAGAAGCAGCTCTGGGGCATATAGACATTGTTGATAGGGTGCAGCAAGGGAAAGGAGGCTTAGGTGTCAGCACATGGAAACATGTGTGGAGTAAAGCAGGTCCAACAGAGAGCAGGAAATTGGTTGTAGAGCAGGTACGTCGTCAGGAGGAAGCAGTGAGATGTGTAAAGGCAGTAGCTCAGGTTAAGCAGGGACAGTGGATGAACCCGAATGTGTAGAACAGAGGAATTTTAGCTGGAGGGACCTGTGGTGTACGGAGGCGGGTCGTGTAAGTTTCATTGTAAGGGCTATTTATGATGTGCTGCCATCACCGCAGAACCGCAAACAATGGGTAGGCGGGGACCCAGTGTGTCCCTTGTGTTCAGAGGGACGGAGCGGAGGAAGGAGATTGGGAAACGCATAAACCGGTGCTTAAATAACAATTGCTCCCTCAATGACAGCAAGACTTTGGAGATTCTTATTGACTTCATGGAAAGAAGAAGGACACACATTTATGGCGGCGAAGTAGAGATGTTCAAAGTAGAGATGTTCAAAGTAGAGATGTTCAAAGTAGAGATGTTCAAATCTTCAGATACTTAGGAATAAATATCACCAGCAAATTGTCCTGGACCAGCCATATCGAAGCAATGGACAAGAATGCACACAGCGGCTTCAATTCCTTAGAAGGCTCAGTAAGTTTGGCGTGTACCTAGCAGCCCCTGCCAACTTCTACAGGTGCGGTCAAGAAAAACATTTTTATCGGCATGCATCACACCATCCTCCTTACCCGACTTGAAACCACCTTTAACATCACCGGCACAGCCCTATCCTGGATCAAATCATACCTCTCCGACAGGCACCAGTTCATCTCCATTAATAACTGCAAATCCCCCACCGCTCCCCTCCCCCAAGGTGTCCCCCAAGGTTCAGTTCTTGGCCCCCTCCTCTTCATCCTGTACCTTTTCCCCCTTGGTCAATTAATCCGCCATCATGGTCTCAAGTTCCACTGCTATGCCGATGATATCCAGCTCCTCATCTCCACCAAGTCAATCTCCACCACTACGCACTCTACCCTGACAAACTGCATCACTGAAGTAAAATCTTGGCTTCAATTCAATTTGCTCAAAATCAATTGCGCCAAATCTGAAATCATCATCATTGGACCAAAATCCCTCACCAAATCCACCCACAACTTCACCTTGGAGATCATTTTTCAATGTTCTATAGATTCAGGATCAGTTCCTGTGGATTGGAGGATAGCAAATGTTATCCCACTTTTTAAGAAGGGAGGGAGAGAGAAAACGTGTAATTATAGACCAGTGAGTCTGACATCAGTGGTGGGGAAGATGCTGGAGTCAATTATAAAAGACGAAATTGCTGAGCATTTGGATAGCAGTAACAGGATCATTCCGAGTCAGCATGGATTTACGAAGGGGAAATCATGCTTGACAAATCTACTGGAATTTTTTGAGGATGTAACTCGGAAAATTGACAGGGGAGAGTCAGTGGGTGTGGTGTACTTCGACTTTCAGAAAGCCTTCGACAAGGTCCCACATAGGAGATTAGTGGGCAAAATTAGGGCACATGGTATTGGGGGTAGGGTACTGACATGGATAGAAAATTGGTTGACAGACAGAAAGCAAAGAGTGGGGATAAATGGGTCCCTTTCGGAATGGCAGGCAGTGACCAGTGGGGTACCGCAAGGTTCGGTGCTGGGACCCCAGCTATTTACGATATACATTAATAACTTAGACGAAGGGATTAAAAGTACCATTAGCAAATTTGCAGATGATAATAAGCTGGGGGGTAGTGTGAATTGTGAGGAAGATGCAATAAGGCTGCAGGGTGACTTGGACAGGTTGTGTGAGTGGGCGGATACATGGCAGATGCAGTTTAATGTAGATAAGTGTGAGGTTATTCACTTTGGAAGTAAGAATAGAAAGGCAGATTATTATCTGAATGGCGTCAAATTAGGAGGAGGGGGAGTTCAACGAGATCTGGGTGTCCTAATGCATCAGTCAATGAAAGGAAGCATGCAGGTGCAGCAGGCAGTGAAGAAAGCCAATGGAATGTTGGCCTTCATAACAAGGTGAGTTGAGTATAGGAGCAAAGAGGTCCTTCTACAGTTGTACCTGGCCCTGGTGAGACCGCACCTGGAGTACTGTGTGCAGTTTTGGTCTCCAAATTTGAGGAAGGATGTTCTTGCTATGGAGGGCGTGCAGCGTAGGTTCACTAGGATAATTCCCGGAATGGCGGGACTGTCGTATGTTGAAAGGCTGGAGCGATTGGGCTTGCATACACTGGAATTTAGAAGGATGAGGGGGGATCTTATTGAAACATATAAGATAATTAGGGGATTGGACACATTAGAGGCAGGAAACATGTTCCCAATGTTGAGGGAGTCCAGAACAAGGGGCCACAGTTTAAGAATAAGGGTTAGGCCATTTAGAACGTAGATGAGGAAGAACTTTTTCAGTCAGAGAGTGGTGAAGGTGTGGAATTCTCTGCCTCAGAAGGCAGTGGAGGCCAGTTCGTTGGATGCTTTCAAGAGACAGCTGGATAGAGCTCTTAAGGATAGCGGAGTGAGGGGGTATGGGGAGAAGGCAGGAACGGGGTACTGATTGAGAGTGATCAGCCATGATCGCATTGAATGGCGGTGCTGGCTCGAAGGGCTGAATGGCCTACTCCTGCACCTATTGTCTATTGTCTATTGTCTATTGTCAATATTGATGGTTTCCCAGTATCCACCTCCGCTCACATCCGGAATCTTGGAATCATCCTTGATCAAACCCTCTCCTTCGACAAACACATCAAACACATCACCAAGACAGCCTTCTTCCACCTCAAAAACATAGAAACATGGAAACATAGAAACATTGAAAATAGGTGCAGGAGTAGGCCATTCGGCCCTTCGAGCCTGCACCGCCATTCAATATGATCATGGCTGATCATCCAGCTCAGTAGCCTGTGCCTGCCTTCTCTCCATACCCCCTGATCCGTTTAGCAAAAAGGGCCACATCTAAATCCCTCTTAAATATAGCCAATGAACAGGCCTCAACTACCTTCTGTGGCAGAGAATTCCACAGACTCACCACTCTCTGGGTGAAGAAATGTTTTGTCATCTCGGTCCTACAAGACTTCCACCTTATCCTTAAGCTGTGACCCCTCGTTCTGGACTCCCCCAACATCGGGAACAATCTTCCCGCATCTAGCATCTCCAACCCCTTAAGAATTTTATATGTTTCTATAAGATCCCCCCTGAGTCTCCTAAATTCCAGCGAGTACAAGGCCAGTCTATCCATTCTTTCCTCATATGCAAGTCCCGCCATCCCAGGGATTAATCTGGTGAACCTTCTCTGTACTCCCTCTAAGGCAAGAACGTCTTTCCTCAGGTTACGAGACCAAAACTGCACACAATATTCCAGGTGCGGTCTTACCAATGCCCTGTACGACTGCAGCAGAACCTCCCTGCTCCTAAACTCAAATCCTCTTGCTCTGAATGCCAACATGCCATTCGCTTTCTTCACTGGATTCTCTGGGCGATGGGGAGCCGGTGCAGCTTGTAAAGGACGGGGGTGATATGGTCACGGATCGGGGAGTGGGTGAGTAGACGGGCAGCGGAGTTCTGGATGTGTTGGAGTTTGTTGATGATTTTTGAGGGTGAACCGTAGAGGAGGTGAACCATCGCCCATCTCCGTCCATCCCTCTCCTCAACAGCTGCTGAAACCCTCATCCACGCCTTCATCACCTCCCGTCTGGACTACTGCAACAGCCTCCTCTATGGTTCACCCTCAAAAATCATCAACAAACTCCAACACATCCAGAACTCCGCTGCCCGTCTACTCACCCACTCCCCGATCCGTGACCATATCACCCCAGTCCTTTACAAGCTCCACTGGCTCCCCATCCCCCAGAGAATCAAGTACAAAATCCTCCTCATGACATACAAAGCCCTCCATAACCTGGCCCCATCCTACCTGACTGACCACCTCCACAGACACACTCCCACCCGTACCCTCCGCTCTGCTGCTGCTAACCTCCTTCCCCCCCCCCCCCCATGCGGACCAAGCTCAGATCCTGGGGGGACAGGGATTTCTCCATCGCTGCTCCCACCCTCTGGAACTCACTGCCCCAAACCGTCAGAGACTCCTCCTCACTCACCACATTCAAAACATCACTGAAGTCTCATCTGTTCAGCACTGCCTTCAATCACTGACCGTTACCTCACCTTCTTTTTCCTTTTCTCTTCGTTTACTCATTTATCTATTTATTTTCTTTTATGTTTTACTAAACCTTGTAAAGCGTATTTGAGTGTTAGAAAAGCGCTATATAAGTGTAATGCATTATTATTATTATTATTATTTGGGAACAGCTCCATCGAAACCCGCAAGAAACTGCAGACAGTTGTGGACATAGCCCAGGTCATCCCGCAAACCAACCTACCTTCCTTGGACTCCATCTGCACCACGTGGCCTTGTTGGGTCACCAGCATAATCGAGGACCAGTCTCACTCGGGTCATTCCCTCTTCTTCCCTCTCCCATCAGGCCACAGGTACAGAAGTTTGAAAACGCATACCTCCAGATTCAGTGACAGTTCCTTTCTAGCTGCTATCAGGCAACCGAACCGTCCTCTCACGAGCGGGTTTGCGGTCCAGGCCTCTCATTTATCCTCATCGGAGACCATTGAATTATCTTTAATAGGACTTTATCATGCACTGAATGGTATATATTTATCCTGTTACTGCACATTGTGGACGGCTTGATGGTAATCATATAGAGTCCTTTCGTTGGCTGGATAGCTCGCAACAAAAAAGATTTTCACTAAACCTCAGTACAATAAAGAATATGATGAAGAAGAACGATTAGTTCAAAAAAATAGTGGCCAGTGGGTGTAAATGTGAACGAAATATATATGGGATTCCAGATTGCGGTGATACAGGAGTTTCAGATCTAACATTGTCCACGAGAGCCACGGTTGCATACGTGGATGATCAGCCATGATCACATTGAATGGCGGTGCTGGTTCGAAGGACCGAATGGCCTACTCCTGCACCTATTTTCTATGTATCTATGTATCCATGTAGAAGAAATAGGAAGTTGGCTCAGGGCAAACTCACATTCTGCCTTATGAACTTTGACGAAGAACGCCAATGTCTGTGTCCAGTGTGCAAAGCGGGGATTCTGGGAACTTTCGTGTCTCTGGAGAAATACTGAGGTGGAATTGGTATGGCACAGACATCTAAGTTCGCCTACGAACTGGCAAAGTTGAAAGCGTCAGATGTGCACTTGCTCTACCAGAAGTTGGGAGCTCGGTTCCAAATTAAGAAGCTCAGTGTTAACGATCCCAGTGTTCACTGCGCCAGGCTCAAATTTGCTCAGGAACAGAATGTCAGGGGTGTAGTTCCACGTCTGGCATAGACAACAAATGTTTTTGATATAGTATTGACGGAATATATATATATATATATATATATATATATATTGCAATGAGCCCATCGCCACAAGGATCATACTGGGACCACCTTCTTACTAATCGGGTCGAAATGTGGTAGATGGGAATTACACAAATAGTAGAGTTTTAAGTATGGAGAACATTGCGTTTTTTTGCATCAGATGATCAAGCCCATGGGGCAAAATGGTAACTTTAGAGACAGGAATATCGTGAATGTAAACGTGATATTGCACCAGTTGGGCTTGAATAGACGGTGGTTTAAAAAGGCGGTGTATGAACATCAATGGAGACAGATTAATTGATTTGTTAATATGTGCAACCAAAAAAGTGAAGATGATATCTCAGAGTCGATGTCCGCCGAGGACTCGTGCCGCGCACCGTACGGGACACCCACCCGGAAGGTCCCGTTCGCGCGTCCGGAAGGTGTCGAAGGGAGTGGCCAAGTAACTGGACTGACTGCGGGAGGGAGTGCACTACCCTGACGGTAAAGAGGGCCGATGAAGACCCTGCAACGCCAGGGAAGTGGACCTGGATGGCCTGGTCAAGAACCCTGCATTTACAACAACTGGGATTTGAAAATGGCGCCAAATGCCGACTCTATATACTGTCTCAGTGCACCAGCACGATACACTTGTCGTGTATCTGAGATGTTTTTCTAAGATGTATTCATGTGCTTATATATAGTGATACTTGTACTGAACTGTATACAAAAACGAAATACAGTGTACCCGGTAGATGTGACAATTATTTGGAGGTAGACATAAAAAAGCTGGACAGCGGGTCATAGAAAATAGGAAATAGGTGCCGGAGGAGGCCATTTGGCCCTTCGAGCCAGCGCCGAAGACAGCATCATTAGAAAACGAATAGCTGACGTTTCAGGTGTGAAGAAGGGTCTCGACCCGCAACGTCACCTATTTCTTTTCTCCAGAGATGATGTCTGACCCGTATGAGTTATTCCAACTTTTTGTGTCAATCTTCGGTTTAAATCGGCATCTGTAATTCCTTCCGAACCACTGCGTATTTCTTTAATTTGTATTTCAGTTGAGCTGCAGAATATTCCCTGAGAGTTTCGAAGAAAGAGAGGAGAACTCATTGGAAAATAAATGCTTATTCGGAGAGGGATGAACAAGGGAAACCTAGATGTGTGGATTTAATATCACGCTGGATCTGGCAATGTAGGGGTGAGATAAAGAGGAGAAGGATGCAAATCATTGGAATCCACTTTGATGGGTGGCTTCGAATGTCCCGTCATTGGAAAAAAATCATATCTGATCATCTGATATTGATGGATAGTTGGACACTAGCGGAACAGATGGAAATGCCAAGCATAGGAACATTCAAATCTTTGCTGTTTGCTCCTTCAGAAAAAAACACAGCACACAGCAGGAATTTTGACGGAACTTGGCATGATAACGGCAGCTCACGCGTAATCGGAATTGTCCTTCTGAGCATGTAAGGTGCAAGTGTGATTTGATTGAGGTGTCATTGTCAATACTTTTTAATTCAACAATCTGCTGCGTGATAGAATGCTCAATATTCGTGTTACAGATTTAAAGGAAGTGCCAAAATAACTAATGATCCGATTAGGAATGGCAGTTTTGCGACCATTGATTCGAAGCTGCAAAAACTGCCTTCAATCAGGATCATAAAGATTTTAGCTTGGGTCGCTTATGTGGAGTGAAAGTAATTGTCAGCCACTGAGAATAAGGCTAGGAATAGGTGAAAGGCAATTTGTGACAGCGGTCAGGGGCTCCATGACTGTTTGTCTTCTTTCTGCAGCAGAAAGTTCCCTCATTCTTCGCTCTTAACCCTTTCCCCCTTCTCATTCGCTCTCTCCATCTCTCTCTCTATCTCGCTCTCTCTCTCTGTGGATGTGGCGACGTGTTGCACGCCACATCCAAACTCAGTGATTGCTGTGCTTACCCCCAAAAATCACCCCGTTTCTTAAAAGCTGACAATGAGAAGAAATAAAGTGTAATGTATGTAACCATTTAAATACAAACCCCGTCATCGATTAACGTCAAGATGTTCGGCGATAAAGGATGGAGGTGCTGCTTAGTGCGAATAGTGTAAAGACAGGTGCTCCTTCTCTCCAGCCAATCTAGCTCACGCATTCTGGTCATGCCCCAAACGTGGGGACTACTGGACAGTGTTTTTTAAAACCATCAGTGAAGTCTTTGGGGTGACAGTGAGGCTTTGCCCACTCGTAGCTGTATTCGGCGTAACAGATGGAACTTTGGGTTTAAATGCAAACCAATCTGACATCATTGCATTCACATCACTTTTGGCCCGTAGGAGAATTTTGCTGGTCTGGAAATCTACAACTCCTCCATCTGTTGCCGCTTGGCTAGAGGACGTAATGTTTTTCCTAAAACTAGAAAAGATCAAATTTACACTGAGGGGTTCTGTGAAAAAGTTTTATTCAGAATGGGAACCTTTTCTGTCATACTTTGAGAATCTAAAAGAACTACCCACTGACTGAGGGCACTTGATTGCAGTTGGGGATCTGCCTTTAATTATGTTTTACTTTTATTTATTTACCTATTTTTTGTTTACACAATTGCCGATTACCTCACAGGATGGCTGATGCACAATGAATGAGAGAATCCTGAACCATCTGACATGTTGTAGATATGTATGGGCCTGCGCCTTGGAAGAATATAGAGGTTTTGCTGTCAAATTGTGCATTTGTATTTGTGATATGATATATTGTGAACACATCAGCTGCAAATGGGTATCCAGGGAGGGTCGGTGTGGGTTATTTTTGTTGTTATATATAAAGAACAAAATGGAGGGGAATGTAATGCATTACGTTTTTTCGTATTGTATCTTTCCTTCAGTAAAAATAAATATATATATTTTTTAAAGATGTTCGGTGATAAAGGTTGGAGGTGCTGCTTAGTGCGAATAGTGTAAAGTGGAGGTGGGAACAAACCATGTGTTACAGAATCTTGCTGATATGTTGGGAATTAATGTCGTTTCCGGTAAATTTCCAGGTATACACATGACTAGCCTTTATTTATGTAATGGCGCACGTTACGATCGAAAAAATAATTAACAAATTCTTTAAGCCCTGAAGGTGTGGGTTTGGGAGGGACATTTTTGACCAAACGAACAACCTGAAACGTCAAATGAATTTCTCACTTCAGGCCGCCTCGCCTCCTGAGTATTAACAGCATTTTCTGTCAATTTTGGGGGATTCTTATTGGATGTAATGGCAGTTTCTATACCATCTAGAAATCCCACCGATAGCCATTACTTCTCGGGGATGAAATGTAGTTTTAGCTTACGCACACGTCGCATCCTGATATGACAAAACGAATCTTCCAAACTTCTTTTCTTCACCAATTGGTTTTATTAAAGTAGCACAAATCATAGAGTAATTCATCAGTTTCCGTACTTTATCAACTGTTTCTTCTTCAAACAATAATTAGAAATCTTGCAATTATTACCGTGTGGTTCTTACAAATATAACCGGTGCGAGCGCATGGTAAAGAACACTATGCTCACCATCCTCCGAGTCTAAACTGACCCACAACCTCTGTCGACACACTAGCCTCCTCCCATCTAGACACTCCCAATTACGCATTGAGTCACACCCACAAGCAGGCAAAAAAGACATAAACTAGAAATATTAAAACATAGCCATAACACAATGACAATAACTGAATTAAGCATAAATGGCTCCTACATTGGAGTTGAGACCACGTTTGCGGTGCTTAGTTTAGAACGAGTGGCAGACTCACTACTGTTCTGCGATTGTAATTCGAGATCGAGATTGCGAGGAAAAATCAGCGTTTCTAGCTCAAATCTACAAGACGACACAGTCCATGTTAAGCCGTCATGTTTGAGGTCAGAAATAAACCAAAGAGAATCAGCAATGCATTTGACATTCGTTTTTAAACTTTATTCAACGTCTGCAAAGAATAGCTTGGATACAATAGCAACATACATGCTTTTGGTTAACGCAATTGAAACCACTTAATTCTTTATTCAAGAACTATATTCTTTCGAAAGAACTACATTTAAAGCGAACAAGTCACAAAAATAAAGGTTTCAACCACAAATGGCATTTCTTCACGAACATTCGGAAAGACGAAGACTAACTTTGACAAATGAAAGAACCTAATGGTGATTAACTAACTTTGTCGGGTCAGCTCTCGCTTCAAACATCAGATACAGCTGGATCTCAAGATATTTGTCTTAAGCGGGTTTGCCTGAGTCGCGTGTTTAACCACACAGGTGTAAAGCTCGTGTGCGTTCCAGACTAAGGCCGGCAGAGTCAGGTAACTGCTGAGACTGAACGTGTTGTCCTTATCCTGCTGAATCGGGCTTGTCTCAACGCCGCTATTTTTTGCACCGCCGTCGACGCTCCACTCAATGGCTACTGAGCCCGGGTTAAAGCCGTTCACCAAACACACCAGGGTGGCGGTGCCCTTTGAGGTAACTTCATCCGCTGAAGGCGGGAGGACCGTCACGATCGGCGCCCGGTGATCTGTTTAATAAGAAGTCACATTTAATTGGAGAATTGCTGTCGTTGAGATATCATATTTGCGGAAAATACAACTCGTTAAAGCACTCTTTTAATTCTTTGTAGAAATAAATCGTTTTATACTCGACCTATTTCAAACCATTATAGCGTGTTTAATCGGGGAAACAACAAATAAAGTACCGAAAGCAACTAAAATAGATCCTGTCTGCCCCACGCACAAACTCCGGGAAAGCAATTACGATAGATCATGGCTGCTTAGTTTTAGAAAACTGAATACATTAATATAACTTTAATAAACTGCATTTTACTACACGTCTCCGGCTTTACATTGATTTAAATATATCAGCAGATATAAACGATTCACGGTCGCGAAATTTATAATAACAGATTTAAACTTATTTAAATGTCGGCACCGATTGAGATGGAGGGTGGCGCTATTTATGTAGCGCAAAGACATAAGGAAATGACTATTTGAATGCCACGGTCACCGATTTGCAGATGTCGTCTTCAAGCAAGGATGACATTGTCGTTCGAATGTTTATTTATATTTGCAATGCACTGCAGCGTCGACGAACGGCTGCCCCAGGCATTAAACAAACGTGCGAAACATTCTCCTTTCGCATTTTGGGGAGAAATGATATCCTTGTAAACCGGAATTTTGTCAGTGTTCAATATCAACGTTGCTGACCTCCCCCCCCCCCTTCCCCCCCACCTTACCCAAGCAATTTTCTTTCATATCTCGACATTCATTATCACGCTTTGAAAAGTTCGCAGGGAATATTGTCGCCAATTATTGAAAGAACCATGCAACTTTAATTCGTTATCAACCCTCATCTGTTGACGATTTCAAAATCCGAGAGAACTGATACCATTCGCATTAGGAAGTACGCGACCATTATTGGGGCGAAACAAAATGGAAAATGGAAGAGATGCATTACATTTTCGAGTACATTAAATTCATGAAGCGCGGCCCTAAGCAATTCTGCGAATTGTAAAAAAAATATCTCGTTTGGAATCGCAGCTGCGCAATTTGTACTCTAATGGTGAGAATACGAGTAGATCGTGCTCGGGGGGGGTCATGGCTGTTTTGAAATGGCTTTGAGGTAGGAATGTGGCTCTGATCAGCAAAAACAATTATATAAAATATTTTGGTAATTCAACTGATGTACAACTGATGTACACAGAATACTTTTGTTGAGAAATTGATTGAATGTTAGTCTGTAAAAGCTCAAGACGAATCATTAGCTCGTCTTTGCGGTCATTTTACTGAGTTATGTCTGTATAGCGAGATCGCGCTATCTGCAATGAAAAACAGCGGGCACAATCAGGTATAATGTGAACTCACTTGACGTTAAATCAAGCAATACCTGCATTAAATTAACAAGAACACGGCGCGCTGTTCGCAGAATATATTTTACTTACCGCCAATACCCAGTCTCGTTCCTTTACCGAAATGTAAACCACTATCCCATTTGGCACAGTAATAGTCCGCAGCATCTTCCCGTTGAACGCTAGATATTGCGAATGTTACAGAGCTGCCCGACACCGAGATCGAGAAACGGTCTGGAATGTCCGTGCCTTTATAAATGGTACCTCCGCTATAATGGCAGAATAGATACTTAGGAGTTTTGCCAGGTATCTGCTGGTACCATGAGACTAAGGTAACGTCTGAACCCGATATGGTACAGGGTATTTGTACATTGTGTCCGGGAGAGGTGGACACCGACGGCTGTTGACTCACTGTAACTGCCGCGCTTACGTCTGAGAAAAGAGAAATATCAGGGGAAAAAAAGAAAATTGGTAAACGTGTTGAAGTGTGGGAGATAACCCCAAATTAATTGTGAACAGAAATAAGTATAATGTCCTGGAAAGTAAAATACTCACAAACTGCGCAAAACACCAACGCACCGACCACACGGATCCAATAAGACATTTTCATTAGCCGACTGAGCTCCGATAGGGCCGCAGTTTCCAGGTCAAAAGTGGCGTGTAATCTTGCTCTCTGGCTTCCTTTATAAATGGAATGACGAAATGTCACCGTGTGTTGATCTATCCAAACCAATCAAACCGGTATGCTCGTCGAAGCCAATCAGAAATCGCCAGTTGGTTCTTCAAAATATTCGCCACTGTGAAACATGCAGGTCTTATTTTAGAGATTTGTATTTCTAAATAGCTTCATACGTTCTGATACATGTCGCGGAATAAAAAGGATCGGCGCAGTTTCCCCTTCTTTATAAACAAACAATCTATAATTTTATGTATAACCCCTCCGCATATATATATTAAACAGATTGTCTGCGAGTTTTAAACATTATATTCGTTCACTGTTTAATCACAAATGAAAACGGAATAGAAATATTTTATCTAAACGGTCCAACTGAATCCGTTTCGCTGAATATAAGATGATGACAGTCACCTCCTCAGCGATGGTTTATTAAATATCATATTAAATCTAGATATCTTTGTAATTTTAGAAATCATAAATCTCACAGGCTGTACTTCTACTTGTGTATCATATAATTTAGAACGGACCAGAGGGCACAGAACATCACTACAAATATCAGTAAAGTTGCAGTTTTGGAGGCAATTGCGACTACTCGACGTGTGTTGTGCTTGTAAAAGCTTGTTACTTGTAATGCGCAGTAAATCGCAAAGCTTGCCACCACACAAAGTGGAAAGTTACCTGCACCAAATTAATGCATTTATGAGTGAAGTAAAAGAGGCCGTATTGGCTCTCACCGAACACTTCCAGAGTCTTTTCAACTTTGTAGTACGACAGGACGACAGGAATTTTACATACAGTACATCCATACTCAATTATAGTTTAATGGAATACAATGGCACTCCAGCTGTCAGGTAAAAAACTGACAAGGGAGAAATCCGAAGAGCGGTTTCCGGGAAATAACGTGTGAGAAAAATAATTATCATGAATAATTGTCCTTAAATTGTCATTAAACGAGATTAGATTAGCAGTGCACATGACTGGTTAACCATCCATTAACTTAACCGTTCATCCTTTCACCACTCCGTTTTCCCCATAACCTGCCTGGGATTTCCCAGGAAGCTCCGGTTTCCTGCAACACTACAAAGACAGTGGCTTGGTAAAATTATATAATGTCCCTAAAGTGTGTAGGATAGTGTTAATGTGCGGGGGCCGTCGATCAGTGGGCAGAAGGGCCTGTTTCTGCGCTGTATCTCTAAATTAAACTAAAGTGAATACAATATGTACCATCTGCAGAGTGAGCTCTAATTGAGCGCATAAACCACTTGCACGTTTACCCAAGGTTTATTCACACAGGTCCCCGCTCTCACCGCTCTCATCCTTCTCACACTGTTGCACGTTCTAAACTTTGCAACGTGCAATACCGTGAGCAAATGAACACGCGAAACATTGCACTGGCTCATGGCTGTTCATTATTACCTCCCCAAATGCCGGTCCGCAGATGCTACATTAGCCCCCGTAGAGTCAAGGAGAGTCGTAGAGTCATGGAGTGTGGAAACAGCCCCTTCAGCCCAACTTCCCCACATCGGCCAACATGTCCCATCTACACTAGGCCCACCTGCCCGTAATCGGTCCATGTCTCTCAAAACCTGTCATATCCATGTACCTATCTAACTGTTTCTTAAACGTTGGGGTAGTCCCTGGCTCAACTACCTTCCCTGGCTGCTTGTTCCATACACACACCACCCTTTGTTGGGAAAAAGTTACCCCTCAGATCCCTATTAAATATTTGCTCTGTCACCATAAACCTGGTCTTCGATTCAACTACTCTGGACAAGAGACTGTGCATCTCCCCGATCTATTCCTCTCATGATCCTATACACCTCTACAAGATTTCCCCTCGTCCGCGCTTCAAGGAATAGAATCCCAGCCTACTCAACCTTTTCATATATCTCAGACACTCTAGTCCTGGCAACATCCTGGTAAATCTACTCTGTACCCTCTGCAGCTTGACGACATCTTTACTATAAGATGGTGCCCAGAACTGAACGCAATACTCTAAGTGCGGCGTCACCAACGTCTTATACATCTGCCACATGATCTCCCAATTATACTCATTACTCTGTCTGATGAAGGCCAATATGCCAAAAGCCTTTTTGACCACCCGATTTGGAGGGACATGGACGTCAACTGCGTAGGTCCTGCCCACGTTCGACCTCCCAAAATGCAACACTTCACATTTCTCTGCATTAAATTCCATCAACCATTCCTCAGCCTACCTAGCCAATTGATCAAGATCCTGCTGCACTTTTTCACAACCATCTCCACCCACGTTTGTATCATCTGCAAATTTGCTAATCTTACCGTGTATGATCTCATTCAAATAATTTATATAGATGATAAACAGTAACGGGCCCAGCACCGAATCCCGCGGCACACCCCTTGTTATTCCAGCACTTTCTGTTTTATTCATGATTCCAACATCTACAGTTCCTTGTGTCGCTGTGTTCCCACTTTTGGATGGGCAATAAATTCTGCGTTCCCAGAGACGCAATCATGCTACAAATGAATAAAGATGGAGTTTAGATTGGCCAAGTGAAATTGAGCAGAGTGCATTGATGAAGGATTGGTTCATGTGTAACAGTCACGAAAGTGGACATGGTGTACCAATAAAACAGTGTTGATCCCACTGTATTTCCAGATGTCTATTGTTATATCTCAATTTTATTCTCAGAGACATCCGAGACTAGCTCGGCCCTTGATTTAATAAATAGCTCACCGTTACTTGAGTACGAAGAACAACAACTAGTTTTAAAACAGCGTTTACCTTTGTTTCTAGATCAGATTTATTGATTGTATAAATGAATGTTTCGATCCAGCTCACGAAACTCACCTTCATGAGACAGGGAGAAATACTTCACATTAGATCATAATCCCAAAAGATGCTAGGACTTTCGAGTTCTCCAGACCAACCATCGCAAACAGGAATCTGGAAGGGCAGAAATCCATGTGACTTATTACTTAGCGCCGTCTATATCAGTTAAGGCATAACGAGCAGAATGGCGTGAGATTTACTGCTTTATGAATATTTTCTATAATAAATATCATGTTGGAACCAAAATAATCTATCCCCATTCCATTTCATTTCAGTTCCCCACTCAATACCAAATTCTCAAGACTTCTCTGATATTGTTTAAAAAAGAGCAATATGACTGTGATGATATACTCGCCACATGTCGCGATGACTTCAGTTCCGACAACACTCAAGAGCGATATTTTACAGGATTAGGTTTTTATTTGAATGGCATAATCCCAATCTTTGTCTCTCTTTGCCACAAGTGCAACAAGCCCGCAGTCTGTACCATCTACAGAATGCATTCTAATCAGTCCTCCTTGTGTGTAACCTCAACAAAATTGTCACCAAGGCATACAAGAACCAAAGACGCATGATTCATAAGTTCATAAATTCATGTTCTGGCAGCAGAATTAGGCCATTCGGCCCATCAAGCCTACAGCCATTTAATCATGGTTGATCTATCTTACCCTCTCAACCCCATTCTCATGCCTTATCTCCGTACCCCCTGTCACCCGTACCAATCACGAATCTGTCAATCTCTGCATAAAAAATATTCAATTATTAAAGATGTAATTGCAACGCATTTGGAAAGCAGTGAAGGGTTCGGTCGAAGTCAGCCTGGATTTCTGAAGGGGAAATCATGCCTTTCTAATCTTCTGGAGATTTTGGAGGATGTAACAAGTAGAATGGAAATGGGAGAGCCAGTGGATGTGGTGTATCTGGACTTTCAAAAATCCTTTGACAAGGTTCCACACGAGATTAGTGTGCAAAATTAGACCACATGGTATTGGGGTTAGGGTATTGACATGGATAGAGAACTGGTTGGCAGACTGGAAGCAAAGAGAAGGAATTAATGACAGACAGTGACTATTGGGGTGCCGCAAGGCTCAGTGCTGGAACCCCAATTATTTACACGAGATATTAACAATTTAAATGAGGGAATTAAAAGTAACATCTCCAAGTTTGCGGATGACACAAAGCTAGATGGCAGATGCAGTGTAATGTGGATAAATGTGAGGTTATCCACTTTGGTGGCAAGAACAAGAAGGCAATTATGTCCTTGTACACCAGTCACTGAATGTAAGCATGCAAGTACAGTAGGCTGTGAAGAAAGGAAATGGCATGTTGTCCTTCATAGCGAGAGGATTTGCGTATTGGAGCAAGGAGGTCATACTACAGCTGTGCAGGGCCCTGATGAGACCACACCTGGAGTAGTGTGTGCAGTTTTGGTCTCTCTAAATTGAAGAAGGACATTCTTGCTATTGAGGGAGGGCAGCATAGGTTCACCAGGTTAATTCCCGGGATGGCGGGACTGACATATGATGAATGAATGGGACGACTGGGCTTGTATTCACTGACATTTGGAAGGATGAGAGGGGATCTTATAGAAACATATAAAATTCTTAACGGATTGGACAGACTAAACCCAGAAAAAAATGTTCCCGATGTTGGGGGTGTCCAGAAGCAGGGGTCACAGATTAAGTATAAGGGCCATTTAGGACTGCGATGAGGAAAAACACGCAAAGGGTTGTGAATCTGTCCAATTCCCTGCCACAGAAGGCAGTGGAGGCCAATTCATTGGATGTTTTCATGAGAGAGGTAGATATTGCTTTTGGAGCTAACGGAATGAAGGGATAATGGGGGGAAAGCAGGAACGGGGTACTGATTATGGATGATCAGCCATGGTCATATTGAATAGCGGTGCTGGCTCGAAGGGCCGAATAACCTATTCCTGTACCTATTTTCTATGTTTCTATGTATCTATGTAAAAATATCCACGGCCATCTATGGCAATCGATTCCAAAGATTCACCACCCTCTGTCTAAAAAAATCCTCATCATCTCCTTGCTAAAGATACATCCTTTAATGCTGAGGCAATGATCTCTGGCCTCAGACTCTTCCACCAGTGGAAACATCCTCTCCACGTTTACTGTATACAAACCTTTCACTATTCGGTAAGTTTCAATGAGGTTCCCCTTCATCCTAAACTCCAGCGAATGCAAGCCCAGTGCCTTTAAGCGCTCATCACATATTAACCCAAGTATTCCTGGGATCATTCTCGTAAATCTCCTCTGGACCCTCTCCAAAGCCAACACATATTTCCTCAGATATGGGGCCTAAAATTGCGCATAATACTCCAAATTTGGTCTGAACAGTTCCTTTAAAACCTCAGCATTACATCCATGTTTTGTATTCTAGCCCTCTCGGACTAAATCCCCTAGCATTGCATTCACGTTCCTTCCTACCGATGTGACTTGCAAATTAACTTTTTGGGAATCTGCAACAGCACTCCCAAATCCCTTTGCATCTCCGATTAGTGAATTATTTCCCCATTTAGAAAATAGTCTATGCCTTTATTCCTACGACGCAAAGACATGACTCCACACTTTGTTATGCTGCATTCCATCGCCCACTACTCAGCTCGCTCCCCAAACCTATTTAAGTCCTTCTGCAGAGTCCAGGAACTGCAGGTGCTGGTTTGCACTGGACGTTTGGTGCAGAAGCTGCCACCTATCCTTTGTCTCCAGAGATTCTGGCTGGCCATTGATTTACTTCAGCATTTTGTGTTTATCTTCCGCTTAATAATGTAGTTGTCTGCAAGGTCACTTCCAAGCACATCAAGGCTTGGAACTATATCATTTTTTACTCTTCCTTGATCCAACCTTTGGATTTATAACATGAATGGCATAACAAGATTATAGTTGATGAAGATAGACACAAAAAGCCGAAGTAGCTCAGCAGGTGAGACAGCATCAAGGTAGTTTATCATCAGCTTCGCAATGGCAGATAGGGATGGGCGATCTATGCATTATCGGACCAACAATCCATTAATCTCAAAAAGAAATACATGGATAGGGAGGAATTTAGCTAAAGAACTAAAAACCAACAATAGACATAAAAATACTGGAATAACTCAGCGAGTCAGGCTCCATCTCTGGAGAAAAACGATAGGTGATGTTTCGGATCGGAAGCCTTCTTCAGACTGAAAGTAGAGGTGGGGGTGGAAACAAGGCCAGAACAATCAGGGCTGGCAACAGATGACTTCGGGAAGGGTAGAACCCATAGTAGAACATTGTTGGCTGGGGAAAGGGTGACAACGAGAAGGATACAAGGATGAGGGGGGGGGGGTTGCAAGAGTAGCTTAAATTAGAGAAATCAACGGTCATACCACTGGTTTCAAAGTTGACAGAGGAACTATCTAAAGTTGGAGAAGTCAATGTTCATACCGTTGGGCTGCAAGCTACCCAAGCGAAATATGAGGTACTGTTCCTCCAATTTCCGGTGGGCCTCACTATGGCATTGGAGGAGGCCCATGACTGAAAGGTCAGACTGGGAGTGGGAGGGGGAGTTGAAGTTGAAGAGTTGGGTGTATTTATGGTTCATTTGTACAAAACTACGGTGATTTTGATGGTTTAATTGGCTTTTGCTTGCTGGCCCGCTTCGGTAATTGAGCGAGATTGTGATAATTAATAACAACCATTTTTTATTGTATTTGTTTGGGGGGGGGGGGGACGAGGGAGAATGAAATGAAATGTATGATTTCTATAAGATTCAAGATTCAAGATTCAAGATAGCTTTATTTGTCATCCAAAAAAACGGATTTTTTGGACGAAATTCAGTCACCCACAGTCCAACAATAAAACATTAAATTAGGCAGATTACACAATAAAGCATTAAAATAGGCAAATTACACAACCCCAAAAACACACAAAAAAAAGAAACATCCATCACAGTGAGTCTCCTCCAGTCCTCTCCTCACTGTGATGGAAGGCCCCAATGTCTTTTCCCTTCCCCTGCCGTCTTCTCCCGCGGTCAGGTTGTTGTGGCTGCAGGCCACATAACTATCAGTAGATGATATGAAAAGTATTTGTGGGGTTTTCACCTCTTACTATACTAGTCCACGTATGCACGTTTGTTGACTTCTGAATGAGTCCTGCATGTACATGTGTAAGTAAAGTTGTGTGGTACAAAACTTAGTCACGAGTCTCCTGACTAATCATGTCCCTTCCGATTCCCATTACATTGGATAATTTTAATCAGTATTTGACATTCTAATTTTCAGTTATAATCGTGTGATTGTATAAATCAGTACAATATACTTGCACCATTTTCTTTTGCATTGCAACTTGTACTGGTATGTAATGGACATCCTTACAGATCGTCATTTGACAAGGTCCACGCAGCCGAAACATATAATAACTAAATGCCCAGCACTGAGATGCATTCTCGACTGCACAGAGATATTTACAGAACGACCACGGCGTCTACAGTTGCAGGCTTTCACATGGCCCGATTACAAGAATCGGCCATAGTCCGATTACTGTGAAAGTATTGGTTGGAATTGCCCCAAACAACATGATCACAATCTTACCCAAAGCTTGGGGTGGGCGATCATCTGATACACGCATTGTTAGGAAGAGTGGATTTTTTAAAACTTAGTTGATCCTGCGGATTGCATAATTGCGGATCGAGGATTTGCCATTCAAGAAGACTTGATGTTTCGCCAAACCTATTTAAAGATTCCCCCTCCTAGCGGTGGTTATCAGCAAGTGACCAGAGAAAAAGTACACAAAACCAAGAAGGTTGTCAATATCTGAATTCATGTTGAATGAGCCATAGGTCGTCTAAAGTGGTTTAACATTCTGAGAAACACTTTACCCATTTAGTTCCACATATCGATGATATTTTCACTGTCTGCGCAGCTTTATGTAATTTCACCATTGGTGTGTAAATGAGATTTGCACTTGCAGGTGATTTTGGTCAGAAATTCAATTTATGTTCAACCAGATTTGATATGAACTGAAATCCAGAACTCAATCAGTAAATTACAGAAGTTCACGCAACTCTTAATTTCTTTCATTTTATTTATTCATTTATCAACATTTTTTTCAGTGTACATTAGCCATTAAGTTCACTAGCAACGCTCTTTGTTTATCCCGAATGACCTTTGACAAATCCTTGCGTTTATCAAGATACCGAACTCGCTGATTGGGATGGACCCGTTGAGTTTAAAGCGATGAGGGCGATAAAAAGTACAGAAATTAACAAGAGCATGGACAAAACGGGAAAATTAAAAACAAAACACACACCTTATCAGACCACAGACACCCAGCCACACAAATAATTGATAGGTGAACAATATTAATTCTTATTTTGCTATCAGCGCTTAGCCTTGCAAATTATTCAATTGATAACAAATGGGATGTGGTAGATAAACATACAAATAATTTCATACAAATAAAAGTGTCGAAACAGCGAAACAAATTTGAAAGAGCAAGGCAGACAGATAGGTAATGTATACTTTAGTTGCAATCAAAAAGTCAGAAAACACTGAAAACTCTCAACAGGATAGTTAGCGTCGTGGAAAGAAAACAAATTCAGCTGGCATCCGGTGATAGAGAAAAACTATTTAGTTTTCAGTGTCAGAAAGGGTTGGGAGTGGTTTGGGGGGGGCGGTGTCGAGGACATGGTTTCTCTGATAGATTTTAACTGGGTGAACGGGCCAATTGCAAGCACATTACCGTATGTTTATCTGTCGATGTATTTTCTTGTTAATGGAGATGCTAAGGGACATGTTCTGCGGTACAGACTAAACGTAGAAAATAAAGAAAAGGAGCTAAAGAATGACCGGCAGAAATGACCAGCTCTGATAGAAGCAGAAGAAACGACTGAGTGGCCTAAAATGAGGAAATTTGATTCTGAATCGGGATAGCTGTAATGTTACATTAACAAATTCACAAGCTATAGGAGGAAAATTAGACCGTTCGGTCCATCGAGTCTACTCCGCATTCAATCATGGCTGAACTATGCCACCTGATCTGATTATCCTGCCTTCTCCCCATAACCCTTGACACCCGTTCTAATCAAGAATTTGTCTATCTCTGCTTTAAAAATATCCACTGATCCACTTATCAAAAATATCATAGGAAGCCACACAGAAAGGCTGAAATTGAAGCTCCGGATTCAATTTGCGGACTGGGTACTGCTGCTCCATTAAGCAATGCATGTTTGTTTCCTCGTATGTAAAGGGATGTGTACTGTGAACACAAAATTGGAAGAGTCCCATGATCACAGGACGGTAAGAAGATGGTAAAAGGTGAAAGCACAGGCGATGTATAATTCAATTGCAAGGGTAATTGGAGAGACAAGGCTCCATATATTTGTCAGCTTTTCTTCTGAACATTGTAGCTACTGTCCACGAGGGAACGTTACATGGCAGCTAGCAATCGCCCTTCATATAACTGCCCCTTCTGAACAATGCCGCTCCCCCTGCACCTTTCCTCAAAAATCTAATTTCAGGAACACAGCTCACTTTGAAAATTGGGGATCACCTTCCATGTGTTCTCACAAACGAGGCAGGTTTTGATGACTAAAATCCCCAGTGATGCTTTTGTAGAGCCTCACCCAGACTATGGAAACTGACGTTCGAAGGTCAATACCTCGAAAGTAGCATGAAAAACAATTTCTGCTAACCAACAACAGCAATCGACAGATTCTTGAACATGTCGCACATTGAGGTTACCTGGCGAACCAACGCACAAGGTTGCCAATGCGTTTTCCGTGAGACTGCCCAAACCTATTGGCACCAGAAGTGAAGGTTTGGAAGCATTCGTTCACAGGTCAACACTTAAAGTATCCACGTTGTGATCAGCAACTCAACATTGTTGTGAGCTGTGTGTGAGTAAGCGATGTGATTTGGTGTCCATATTCTCGGCGTACAGATCCAAGACCAAACTGTTGAAGCAAGCACTCTAATCTGAGCTCTATTGTAACATGATATTGTGAGGACAGAATAAATGTTTCAAGGGCATTTTGTACCCCCCCCCCCCCCCCCCCCCTCCTTGATAAAAATGTAACAGCGTCGCTTCGTTATGTATCTTTGGATTGCAGCCACTGAAAAAAGAAGTGGAACATCAAGTATGTTACTGACTACGTTAAGTCTCTTTGGCGGAAGTTAAAGCACGAGAAAAGAACAGAAGGAGAGCATCTATTCTAAAACCAGAATGATACATGTCTATTCCTCGCCTGAGCACCACTAGAGGTAGAGTAGAAATATGTCAAACCCGACATTGAAGTTTTATCCAGCCGAGATGGAGATTAAGAATCTCGGAACCTGGTGCCAAGATAACAACCTCCCCCTCAATGTCAGCATGACAAAGGAGAGTCTGGTTGACTTCGGGAAATGAAGCAGCGCACACACCAAGTGCATACATTGATGACGCCGATTAAAGTTGGTTGAAACCTTCACGTTTTTAGGAATGAATATCACCAGCAATTTGTCCTGGACCAGCCACATCGTAGCATTGGCCAATAAAGCACACCGGTGTCTCTACGTCCTTAGAAGGTTTAGTATGTTCGGAATGTACATAACAACCCTCACCAACTTCTACAAGTGCGCCGTAGAAAGCTTTTTTTTTATCGGGATACATCACGCCATGGTTTGGGAACAGCCTCATCCAAAACTGCAAGAAATTGCAGAGTTTTGGACGTAGCCAAGACCATTGCGGAAATCAAGCTCCCATCCACGGACTCCATCTACAGTTCACAATGCATTGCCAGGCCATCAGCATTACACAGGGCCAGTCTCACCTCGATCACTTTCTCTTCTCCTCTCTCCCAAGACGGAAGAGGTACAGAAGTTTGAAAACGCATACCTCCACATTCCAGGATAGTTTCTTCCCAGCAGTCATCAGGCAATTGCACCTTCCTCGCCAGCGGGAGTGCCGTTCTGACTCATTTGCGACCTTGTTATTAATCGGACCAGCACTTTATCTTGCACTAATTTACGTATTCTTAATCCTGTCTCGGAACACTGTGACCGTCTTGATTGTAGCAAGCCGGAACACTCGCGGCACGCAGCGGCTAGCAGGCCCGTCTCGCCGGCTGTGGACCGATCTCGGAGGACCCGACCGGTAAACGCGGCTCAACCTCCGGGGTCTCCGGCGGGTTCGAGCACCGACCCAGAGGCTCGACGGCGTCCGCCCAAAATCTCGCGGTCGGCGGGACCTCGCCTGAAGGCTCGATGATCGACGGGCATCGAGAAACCGCCCGAAGGCTCCGTAGACGGCGTAAGCGGGAGGGAATAGGAAACATCGGAAGCGAAGGGCAAAGACTGGTAGGAGGGTGAACCCGGGTAATGACTCCAGCGCCTTCTTGTAAGCTGCAGGAGATGCCCCCCGGGGTACAAAGATGGCCGGGCAAGAAGAGAGGGGTGTCCATTTGCCGGATTTGCTACAGAACATCAAAAAAATCACTGTGTAGTTGCTGCATATGGGACACATGAAGCTTCAATGACTATTGTAATCATGTCTAATCTTTTAGTTCACTGGGTAGCACGCAACAAAAAAAGCTTTTCACTATACCTCGCTGCACGTGACACTAATAAACAAAATTAAACTAAACTAAGGTGATGAAGAAGAATGATTAGTTCAAAATATAAGGGGATGTAAATGGAACTAAAGACATTTGGGAGTCCAGATTGCAATGATGCAGAAGTCTCAGACTTAACATTGTGCATTAGAGCCACTGTTGCGTGGATGAAGAAGAAATAGAAAGCACCATGGTTGGGGCAGGTCAGACTAGCATCAGCCTGAAGAAGGGTCACGACCCGAATCGTCACCCATTCCTTTTCTCCAGAGATTCTGCCTGTCTCGCTGAGTTACTCCAGCATTTTGCGTCTATCTTTGGTGTAAACCAGCATCTGCAGTACCTCCCTGCACATTCCGTTTTATGAACTTGACAAAGGCACCAATGTCTGTGTTCAGTGAGCTGAGCGGAGAATAAGGGCGTTTTCTTGTTTCCAAAGTAATAATCTCAGGCTTACTGCCTGTGCCACGCGATAGTGAGAATAGGAATGGAGTGAGGTGGAGGATAAATACGTGGCTGAGGAACTGGTGCAGGGAGCAGGGTTTCAAGTTTCTGGATCATTGGGACTTCTTCTGGGGGAAGTATGACCTGTACAAAAAGGACGGGTTGCATCTGAACCCGAGGGGAACCAATATCCTGGCGGGGAGATTTGCTAAGGTAATTGCGGAGACTTTAAACTAGTACGGTTGGGGGGAGGGACTCAAACACAGATAGCTAATAGGCAGTGTGTGAGGCAGAAGGCAGAAAAGGGAAACACTCAGACCCAATATGTAGGAGAGAAAGAAGGGAAAATAAATAAACTGAGAATAAGAAATGATGGGTCCCTTAAATGTGTATATTTTAATGCTAGGAGCATTGTAAGAAAGGTGGATGAGCTTAGAGCCTGGATTGACATCTGGAAGTATGATGTTGTGGCGATCAGTGAAACATGGTTGCAGGAGGGTTGCGATTGGCAATTAAATATTCCAGGATTTCATTGTTTCAGATGTGATAGAATCGGAGGGGCAAGAGGTGGGGGTGTTGCATTGCTTGTCAGGGAGGATATCACAGCAGTGCTTTGGCAGGACAGACTAGAAGGCTCGATTAAGGAGGCTGTTTGGGTGGAACTCAGAAATGAGAAAGGTTTAGCAACACTTATAGGGGTGTATTATAGACCGCCAAATAGGGAACGAGAATTGGAAGAGCAAATATGTAAGGAGATAGCAGATATTAGTAGTAAGCACAGAGTGGTGATTGTGGGTGATTTCAATTTTCCGTATATAGACTGGGAATCACATTCTGTTAAAGGACTGGATGGTTTGGAGTTTGTAAAATGTGTGCAGGATAGTTTTTTGCAGCAATACGTAGAGGTGCCTACCAGAGAAGGGGCAGTGTTGGACCTCCTGTTAGGAAATGAGATGGGTCAGGTGACGGAGGTATGTGTTGAGGAGCACTTTGGGTCTAGTGATCATAATGCCATTAGTTTCAATATCATTATGGAGAAGGTCAAATCTGGACCAAGGGTTGAGATTTTGGATTGGAGAAAGGCTAATTTTGAGGAGATGAGAAAGGATTTAAAAGGAGTGAAATGGAAATTGTTGTTTTATGAAAAGGATATAATAGAGAAATGGAGGATATTTAAAGGTGAAATTTTGAGAGTACAGAGTCTTTATGTCCCTGTTCGGTGGAAAGGAAAGAATAATAATTTGAAAGAGCCGTGGTTTTCCAGGGAAATTGGACACTTGGTTCGGAAAAAGAGGGAGATATACAATAAATATAAGCGGCAGGGAGTAAATGAGGTTCTTGAGGAATATAAAGAATGTAAAAGGAATCTTAAAAAGGAAATTAGAAAAGCGAAAAAAAGATATGAGGCTGCTTTGGCAAGTAATGTAAAAGTAAACCCCAAGGGGTTCTACAGATATGTCAATAGCAAAAGGATAGTGAGGGATAAAATTGGTCCATTAGAGAGTCAGAGTGGACAGCTATGTGCTGAGCCGGAAGAAATGGGGGAGATATTAAACAATTTCTTTTCTTCGGTATTTACCGAGGAGAAGGATATTGAATTATGTGAGGTAAGCGAAACAAGTAGAGTAGTGATGGAAATTAGGAGGATTAAAGAAGAGGAGGTACGGACACTTTTGAAGAATATAAAAGTGGATAAGTCTCCAGGTCCTGATAGGATATTCCCTAGGACATTGAGGGAAGTTAGTGCAGAAATAGCAGGGGCTATGACGGAAATATTTCAAACGTCATTAGAAACAGGGATTGTGCCGGAAGATTGGCGCATTGCGCATGTTGTGCCTTTGTTTAAAAAAGGTTCTAAAAGTAAACCTAGCAATTATAGACCTATTAGTTTGACGTCTGTGGTGGGAAAATTAATGGAAAAGATACTTAGGGACAATATATATAATTATTTGGATAATCAAGGCCTGATTAGAAACAGTCAACATGGATTTGTGCCTGGAAGGTCATGTTTGACTAATCTTCTTGAATTTTTTGAAGAGGTTACCAGGGAAATTGATAAGGGCAAGGCTGTGGATGTTGTCTATATGGACTTCAGTAAGGCATTTGACAAGGTTCCACATGGAAGGTTGATTAAGAAGGTTAAATCGTTGGGTATTAATAGTGAGGTTGCAAGATGGATTCAACAATGGCTGAATGGGAGATACCAGAGGGTAACGGTTGACAATTGTATGTCAGGTTGGAGGCCAGTGTCTAGTGGAGTGCCCCAAGGATCTGTGTTGGGTCCACTGTTGTTTGTCATTTACATTAATGATCTGGATGATGGTGTGGCAAATTGGATTAGTAAATATGCAGATGATACTAAGATAGGTGGAGTAGTTGATAGTGAGGTAGATTTTCAAAGTCTACAGAGAGACTTGGGCCTTTTGGAAGGGTGGGCTGAAAGATGGCAGATGGAGTTTAATGCTGATAAGTGTGAGGTGCTGCATTTTGGTAGGACAAATCAAAATAGGACGTACAGGGTAAATGGTAGGGAATTGAGGAATGCAGTGGAACAGAGGGATCTGGGAATAACTGTGCATTGTTCCCTGAAGGTGGAATCTCATGTGGATAGGGTGGTGAAGAAGGCGTTTGGTATGCTTGCCTTTATAAATCAGAGCATCGAGTATAGAAGTTGGGATGTAATGTTGAAATTGTACAGGGCATTGGTGAGGCCGAATCTGGAGTATGGTGTGCAGTTCTGGTCGCCAAATTATAGGAAGGATGTCGACAAAATGGAGAGGGTACAGAGGAGATTTACTAAAATGTTGCCTGGGTTTCAGCACTTAGGCTACAGAGAGAGGTTGAACAGGTTGGGTCTTTATTCTTTCGAGCGTAGAAGGTTGATGGGGGACTTGATAGAGTTTTTTTTAATTTTGAGAGGGACGGAGAGAGTTGACGTGGGTAGGCTTTTCCCTTTGAGAGTGGGGAAGATTCCAACAAGGGGACATAGCTTCAGAATTGAGGGACAAAGGTTTAGGGGTAACATGAGGGGGAACTTCTTTACTCAGAGGGTTGTGGCTGTATGGAATGGGCTTCCGGTGGAAGTGGTGGAGGCTGGCTCGATTTTATTATTTAAGAGTAAATTGGATAGGTCTATGGATAGGAGGGGATTGGAGGGTTATGGTCTGAGTGCAGGTAGATGAGACTAGGTCAGGGAGAATGGTCGGCGTGGACTGGTAGGGCCGGACAGGCCTGTTTCCATGCTGTAGTTGTTATATGTTGTTATATGTTATATTGAGGCGGGATTGGCAAGGCACAGACATCTGAGTCCGTTTAAGAACTGATAACGTTCAAAGAGCCAGATGTGTGTTTGCCCTACGAGAAGTTTAGGAACTCTAGGGACGGAACATCACTACACATGCGAGTAGAGTTACAGTTTGTGGGAGGCAATTCTGATCACCTGGTGCGTATGTTGCTTGAGAGATGTCTGTTTTTACTGTAATGAGCAGGAAACGTTTGTCCAAAGAAGGGCACTTTCACTTAGCAAACAATGCTATTGCATCTGACTTCAATTAAGATGAAAATTGGAGATACGTTTGCTAGCAAGTTGGTACGCTTTCAGTATCATTGATATATAGTTTTTATCTTCAGTTAATGCAGTGTTATTTCTTCATTACAGGACCAGTCGGTGAAGTGCATTAGCAGTAAGGAACGATGCCTGCAAAATCACCCTCGGATCATCGTGCTCGTTGTTGTGTCCACCATCCGGGGAGAACAGGAGAAGATCACAAAGTAACACAGTGCTGTCACTGCAACCGAGGCCACAGGCAATTAAGCAGGAAAGGGTGAATGGCTGTTCAGAGATTTATATCAATTGGAGGCATTAATTTACTTCCTACAATATTGATGATGGAGAGGCGCATTAGCCACCACTTTTAAGAGTTGCTCTTGGCATTATGTTCAGCACGGACATTCTGTGTTTGGGTAGGTGGGACTAGCGCAGATGGAGCATCTTGCTGGGTGTGGACAAGTGGGCCGAAGGGCATGTTACAGTGCTGTAAGACTGCGTGGCTCTCGTCGTCGTGGCTATCCCTCGAGGTCGAGGATGATGGTCTAAGTTCCGTTGATTTTATGAACTCTCAGGTGGCTTATGAGTCCAAAATTGAGCGATTGAATCAAGTATCCACCGCTTCCGTGTCGGTTCTTGACTATGAGCTTCCAGCCATCACGTAGCCTGCTCCCGTCGCCCTTCCCCGATTGCCGAAAGTCATGAGTGAAGTTTTGTGCTTCTCACAGAACGAAGACTCCTGTGTGTGTGTGTGTTTGTTTGACGTGTACTTGAAGTTGCACTCCAAGAAGCACACGGACCTTCACAAATCAATCAACTAATTCCAATGGCAAGGGAACCAAGACGATTGGAGCTGATTGATCTGTCGCAGCCTTCATCCTTCACAGCCGTTGAGTTCAAGATAACTTCGTCCGCCTGGTCCGCCGTTGAGGTCTTGTAGGTCTGTGGTTTTACCGGGTGTGTGTTTAGTAGCAGATTGTAAGAGGTGTGTTATTTCACATTCAATCACTTGACCTCCCAATGGTAAATTCGGTGTTGTCTAGACAGATGTCACCAGTCACTGGTCCCATAAAGATTTCTGTATTAATCTCTATCCACCTCTAGCGCTTCCTCTTCCCGTCTGGCGCCACAACAACCACCCATACCATTGGGTTCGGCAGGCTCGATTATTTCAATGCTCTCTTGGGCAGCTTTGTATAAACTAACGCCAGGAGTGTCCACCGACGTAATCATTGCGCCTGATCACCCAATTCCCTTCAATTAAAATTCTTATCTGCCTGTGTAATTTCCTTCGTGGATTTTCCGCAAGCGTGTCTCTCTATAATTCCTGTCATTATTGCATTATTTCAAGTTTCCACCCGAAACGTTTACAGGATCTCGCCACTTGGAATTGTTAATTTTCAGCGCTAGCACTAGTTTCCGATTAGCAGCCCTACCTACTATCGACAGGACCAAGGATTCAAATGACCAAGTGCAGATGCTGTATAGCGCCTTTAAAATGCTTAGCACTCTTCTGGGCTATTGTCAAACAGAAAAAAATGCAGATTCATACGAAGAGGTGCTAGAAACCGAAATGTTAAAAAAAATACATACTAGAAATCTGAAATTTAAGTAAAAGCTGAATTAGTAGAAAACATTCAACAGATGGGGCAGCAGCTGGGGAGATGTAAGACAGCATTAGCATTTCATTCGGAGAATTTTTCATTAGCGATTAGGTCAAAGAAATAGGCTTTAGGAAATGTCTTAAAGGTGGAAGGGGAGTGGTGATGGAGACTCAGCGATGGAATTCCTGACGTTAGGTCCTCGAAAGCTGAAAGCATAACGCGCAATCGTGGAGAAACTAAACTCCAAGGTGTATACAAGGCTAGAATAAAAGAAGCGCGGATATAGTAATTGGTTATAGGGCCCTAAAAGTATATGAATGAATGAATGAATGAATGAATGAATGAATGAATGAATGAATTAATTAATGAATGAATGAATGAATGAATGAATGAATGAATGAATGAATGGATGAATGGATGAATGAATGAATGAATGAATGAATGAATGAATGAATGAATGAATAAGTTTATTGGCCAAGTATGCATATACAAGGAATGTGTCTTGGTGCTCCGCTCACAAATTACAACACAAACATACAGTTAACAATTAAGAATAAAGCATAACCAATTCAAAACAATAAGGAGACACCATTACGGTCTAAACATGTGGGTGAAAATAAACCAGAGCAAAAAATAGATTACAGACTTTGGTTATTGAGCAGAACTATCACTCGTGGGGAAAAAAAGCTGTTTTTTTATGTCTGGCTGTGGCTGCTTTGACAGTCCGGGGTCGCCTTCCAGAGGGAAGTGCTTCGAAGAGTTTGTGGCCATGGTGAGAGGGGTCAGAGATGATCTTGTCTGCTCGCTTCCTGGCCCTTGCAGTGTACAGTTCGTCAATGAGGGGAAGGTTGTAGCAGATGGAAATGGGAGAGAGTGAAGGGGTTGGGGTGACGGAGAGATGGGAGTGGGTTCACATTGCAGATAATCCTTCAAAATGACCCTCTTACATTACTTAGGGGACCGCCAAGTATAATTTTTTGATTTTTTACTGAGGCCAGCATTTATTTTTGTATTGTAGGAAAGAACTGCAGATGCTGTTTTAAATCGAAGATAGACACAAATTCCTGGAGTAACTCAGCGGGACAGGTAGTGTCTCTGGAGCGAAGGAATGGGTGATGTTTCGGGTCGAGACCCTTCTTCCGACTGATCTGAATTATTTTTGTCGTGCGCCTGGCTTCAAAATATATCCCAATACTTCTTTGTAAGCTTATTTTTGCATCTGCGGTGTTTAGAACATTGCCCTTCTGCCGTAATACATTACCCAGCTATACAGCGTTTCATTGCATCAAAGTTGTTAGTGACTAGTGAATAGATTGTCGCGGGGCACCCACCACAAGTCACATCTTGATCATTTTCCTGTCTCTGCCCTTACTTCACTATAGATCACTATTTTACCTTCAGTTACGTGAGGTTCATCTTTAATGAAGGACTTTGTAAGATGCATTCGAGAGATCCATATAAATAATATCCATAGACATACCTGTGTAAATTCCGTTGGCATTATTTTAAAAATCCAAGCCGTTTCATCAGTCATGTCATGCCTTTAAAAGCTCACGCTGAAAAAGCTGAATATGTCAAATTGTTCCATCTTCAATTATAAACTCCACAATTTTCCACCAACAGAAAACTAGTGGGGGTAAATGGAAGAGCGACACGGTGGCGCAGCGGGAGAATTGCCTACTTCTAGTCAGAAACCCGTGTTCGCTCCGGACTACGGGTGCTGTCTGTATTGGAGTTTGTGTGTTCCCTCTGTAGCCGGTGGTGCTCCGGCGCCCCAAATAACTGCAGGATTGTACGTAAATCGGCTTCTGTACATTGTCCCTAGTTTGGAGGATAGAAGCATGCAGGTGCAGCAGGCAGTGAAGAAAGCGAATGGTATGTTGGCATTCATAGCAAGAGGATTTGAGTTTAGGAGCAGGGAGGTTCTGCTGCAGTTGTACAGGGCCTTGGTGAGACCGCACCTGGAGTATTGTGTGCAGTTTTGGTCTCCTAACCTGAGGAAAGACGTTCTTGCCTTAGAGGGAGTACAGAGAAGGTTCACCAGATTGATCCCTGGGATGGCGGGACTTTCGTATGAGGAAAGACTGGATAGACTGGGCTTGTACTCGCTGGAATTTAGAAGACTGAGGGGGGATCTTATAGAAACATATAAAATTCTTAAGGGGTTGGAGAGGCTAGATGAGGGAAGATTGTTCCCGATGTTGGGGGAGTCCAGAACCAGGGGTCACAGCTTAAGGATAAGGGGGAAGTCTGTTAAGACCGAGATGAGAAAACATTTCTTCACACAGAGAGTGGTGAGTCTGTGGAATTCTCTGCCACAGAAGGTAGTTGAGGCCAGTTCATTGGCTATATTTAAGAGGGAGTTAGATGTGGCCCTTTTTGTTAAAGGGATCAGGGGGTATGGAGAGAAGGCAGGTACAGGCTACTGAGCTGGATGATCAGCCATGATCATATTGAATGGCGGTGCGGGCTCGAAGGGCCGAATGGCCTACTCCTGCACCTATTTTCTATGTTTCTATGTAAATGGTGTACCGGTAATCGTGGCCGGCGCGGAATCGGCGGGCCGAAAGGCCTATATCTTATATTCCACCCTATATCTCTAAAACTAAAAAAAAACTAACGATTTTCGGACTACTCAGCAAAACATTACTGCTATTCCACTTTTTTTTTTAAGTAGTAAACTAACATGTGCAATTCTGCCAATGAAATATTGTGTCCCGAGACCGAAAGAACATCAGGGTGTCATCAAAATTCTCAGATCATTACTCGACAAAGCCGAAGATGAAAACCATTTGACCATAGAGCATTATCTTTCTTCAGAATTAAGACTGGTTTGATAGAGACCTGTGTTCAAGTTGTGTGGGACTACCTTCACAGAAACAACTTTTCTTTCTTCCGGAAAAAGCAAATTAGACGGTTCTAACGCAGTGTTGTTGCGCCATCTATTGGAATATATGTTTAACTACAGTTCCAGAGCAAACAAAAACAAAATAGAAAGAGAAACTCCGCGGGTCAGGCAGTATCTGTGCAGGGCACACTTTATTACAATTATTTTTTCGGCATCGCAGGGAAAGCCCCCCCCCCCCCAACCTCTCACGGGGAGAAAAGATGAGGTACGAGGGTAAACTAGCCAATAATATAAAGGAGGATAGCAAAAGTTTTTTTAGGTACGTGAAGAGGAAAAAAATAGTCAAGGCAAATGTGGGTCCCTTGAAGACAGAAGCAGGGGAATTTATTATGGGGAACAAAGAAATGGCAGACGAGTTAAACCGTTACTTTGGATCTGTCTTCACTGAGGAAGATACACACAATCTCCCAAATGTTCTAGGGGCCGGAGAACCTAGGGTGATGGAGGAACTGAAGGAAATCCACATTAGGCAGGAAATGGTTTTGGGTAGACTGATGGGACTGAAGGCTGATAAATCCCCAGGGCCTGATGGTCTGCATCCCAGGGTACTTAAGGAGGTGGCTCTAGAAATAGTGGAAGCATTGGAGATCATTTTTCAATGTTCTATAGATTCAGGATCAGTTCCTGTGGATTGGAGGATAGCAAATGTTATCCCACTTTTTAAGAAAGGAGGGAGAGAGAAAACGGGTAATTATAGACCAGTTAGTCTGACATCAGTGGTGGGGAAGATGCTGGAGTCAATTATAAAAGACGAAATTGCTGAGCATTTGGATAGCAGTAACAGGATCATTCCGAGTCAGCATGGATTTACGAAGGGGAAATCATGCTTGACAAATCTACTGGAGTTTTTTGAGGATGTAACTAGGAAAATTGACAGGGGAGAGTCAATGGATGTGGTGTACCTCGACTTTCAGAAAGCCTTCGACAAGGTCCCACATAGGAGATTAGTGGGCAAAATTAGGGCACATGGTATTGGGGGTAGGGTACTGACATGGATAGAAAATTGGTTGACAGACAGAAAGCAAAGAGTGGGGATAAATGGGTCCCTTTCGGAATGGGAGGCAGTGACCAGTGGGGTACCGCAAGGTTCGGTGCTGGGACCCCAGCTATTTACGATATACATTAATGACTTAGACGAAGGGATTAAAAGTACCATTAGCAAATTTGCAGATGATACTAAGCTGGGGGGTAGTGTGAATTGTGAGGAAGATGCAATAAGGCTGCAGGGTGACTTGGACAGGTTGTGTGAGTGGGCGGATACATGGCAGATGCAGTTTAATGTAGATAAGTGTGAGGTTATTCACTTTGGAAGTAAGAATAGAAAGGCAGATTATTATCTGAATGGTGTCAAGTTAGGAGGAGGGGGAGTTCAACGAGATCTGGGTGTCCTAGTGCATCAGTCAATGAAAGGAAGCAAGCAGGTACAGCAGGCAGTGAAGAAAGCGAATGGAATGTTGGCCTTCATAACAAGAGGAGTTGAGTATAGGAGCAAAGAGGTCCTTCTACAGTTGTACCTCCCTGGAGACCGCACCTGGAGTACTGTGTGCAGTTTTGGTCTCCAAATTTGAGGAAGGATATTCTTGCTATGGAGGGCGTGCAGCGTAGGTTCACTAGGTTAATTCCCGGAATGGCGGGACTGTCGTATGTTGAAAGGCTGGAGCGATTGGGCTTGTATACACTGGAATTTAGAAGGGTGAGGGGGGATCTTATTGAAACATATAAGATAATTAGGGGATTGGACACATTAGAGGCAGGAAACATGTTCCCAATATTGGGGGAGTCCAGAACAAGGGGCCACAGTTTAAGAATAAGGGGTAGGCCATTTGGAACGGAGATGAGGAAGAACTTTTTCAGTCAGAGAGTGGCGAAGGTGTGGAATTCTCTGCCTCAGAGGGCAGTGGAGGCCAGTTCGTTGGCTGCTTTCAAGAGAGAGCTGGATAGAGCTCTTAAGGATGGCGGAGTGAGGGGGTATGGGGAGAAGGCAGGAACGGGGTACTGATTGAGAGTGATCAGCCATGATCGCATTGAATGGCGGTGCTGGCTCGAAGGGCTGAATGGCCTTCTCCTGCACCTATTGTCTATTGTCTATTGTCTATTGTTATACTTTGTGTGGACCATGTATCGAACACTCTCGGTGGAAGTGATGAGCTGGTATCAGGAGAAAGGACAAATAAAGTTTTTAATTGTCCTGAAATTCCAGCTGGGATACCAATGAATTTAAGAAAAGAAACGAGTTTTATTATAACTAGCCTGTGACTCGCGGCCCAGATCGCCTAGTTCAAAACTTGTCGCCTCTAAAATGACCAAACTATGCCAAGAAAAATAGACATGTACAATGCATGCTGGTGTTACCTTCTGGCATCCAGATCCCGAGAATAAATTCAATGTATTTATATTAAATCCCGGTTTAGTAGAGAATGAGGGATGAGCAAAGTTTGCGATAAGTATCCCCAGTCTGCTTTTTCTGAAGAGCAAAATTCGTTCGTTGAAACTTCTTCCAATGGCAATTGGGACCAATCGACAGAACAAAAGATTAGCTGCTCTGGTTAGGTTGACATTCCATTACACGATTTGAATCCCAAAGCACTTTGCAGCTTGCAATTAAATTCTGTCCTTGCGTGGTAATGCACATAAGGCATCTATTTCAATAGATAACTTTGAAACATCTTAAAGGTATCCCTGTATTTCTGCAGGTATCAAGTGAACTATCACAAACTAAAAGGGAAGTCATCAAGTAGGAATGTATTTCCCGTATGAATTTCTAACGTAACCGCACAGTAACTGGTAGACCAGATTAGTGTGGAAACACCAGAATTAGATATGATATATTTATGAAAGAATGTGGAGCCCTTTGGCAAGAATCAATCAAGTTCTCATTGGGTGGAATAGTTGGTTTAATAATCTAAATAATCTTGTCCCATTTCTTTCACATTAGTTGGGGCAATATTATTTGCCAGTCGAATCAAGTGTTACTTTTAATCAGCGATACTAGCGTATACAGAATTGCTATAGGTGTGACCACATCAGGGAAACTGCACAATAGTCTCGTTTAGTTTGGAAATGCAGCGTGGAAACAGGCCCTTCGGCCCACCGAGTCCGCGTCGACCAGCGGTCACTCGTATGTTCGGTCTATCCTGCACACTAGGGACAATTTAATAAGCCAATTAACCTACAAACCTGCACGTCCTTGCAATGTGGGGGGGGGGGGGGAAACAAGAGCCCCCTGAGAAATCCCACGCGGTTACCCACGTACAAACTCCGTACAGACAGCAACCGTTGTCAGTGTCACAAAATGCTGGAATAACTCAGCAGGTCAGGCAGCATCTTTGGCTCCCGTGCAACCGTTGTCAGGATCGGACCCGGGTCTCAGACGCTGTAAGGTAGCAACTCTATCGCTGCACCACTATGCCAGCGCTACGCCGCCCAATTTCAACAGACTGCACTTGTAGCTCCGACGGTTAATGTGCCTTGTGTGGAGCAGCACAGAAATTATTATTTGACCAAAGACAGTTACTGTCCGATCATTCGTTTTTTAAAGTGTTGACATGGGGGATTATTGTTGAAATAAAAATATAATAAAAATTGGGATGGGCACCCACCAACTCATCATGTTGCCCCACGTCAAAGAAGATATTTCGAAGTTACTTTTGAATATGGAAGAAATAAATAAAGTCATATTGCAAGCTAGCAAGTATTATGTGGATAATTAGGAGCGAGAAAACCAATTATCATTTCTTTATAATACCGATGGCGAATCAAAGAATATCTGCCGCAGAAGCCATTCATCCATCATGCCTGTGC
>NW_027602087.1:0-50658 GCF_053455715.1 Rhinoraja longicauda | reverse complement strand
CGGATCTGTTGCAAAATGACCTCGGTGATCAGGGTGAGTAGATCGGCCGCTGCCATGGCCACCAGGTAGCGAGTGGTGCAGGTGGAGAGGCCGCACTTTCCCCGGGACAGGATCACAATCGCCACTAAATTCACTGCGGAAAGAGAAGGGGAGCGGACACTGGGCATCACTGAACACGGTCTCCGGGGCTGAACACCGGCTCCACTTTCAGCTGAAGATCAGGAGTGTTGGAGTCGGTGCGCGGCTGCAGGTTTAACAATGTTAGACCCGGCTCCGACTGTGCCCGACCTGCCTGCTTCAGGGGAGAGGAGATAAGGCGACGGGCGGGGTAAAGGGCGGGGAGGGAACGAGCAGCCGCCCGCTACAATAGGCGGAATGGTCCTGTCTACAGTTAACCCCGCTCACAGTCTCTGATGGGGCCGGTTTCACAGACTTAACCGTGACCGGCCGCGTTTAACCAGGGCTCTGGGAACTCGGCATCTGATGGGGACGAGGAGGGTTCCAGAGGGAAGGCAGGGACAACTTAGGATCCGGCAGCAGAGTGGCTCCGTTAATGGATTCATTCCTCAGTTCGGTAACAACACACGCCGGTAGATCCGCGGCCACCGGTTCGGGAGGTCGATCCAATTATTAACCAACAGGCAGGTTGAATCCGACTGTGACAGACTCCACAGTGAGACGTGTCCACAGGAGCGGGTGTTCACTCTGATCATTAACTCAGACACAGTGAACTTCACAATGTAAACCCCTTCCCAGTCACACCGTCCCGGAGAGCTGCCTGTCCCGAGCACTGGGACAACTCTGGGCAAGGTCCCACTGAAGGCACGAACAACATTCTAGTGGGTCCGGCAGTGGGAGAAAAAGAGGGTTAGTTTCGGCTGTCTGAAAGTAAGAAAAACCACAGCGTTAATTCAAAGATATTTCTCTGAGAGGATTGATTTACTTCACATATTCTTGGACAACGGTCATCAGTTGGGAATCATGTAACACGATCAGAATCAGGTCAACACCGGTTAACAGACGGAGTTATAAAACTTGAATTGTTCTGCTCACTTACCAGGGACTCCAACGGCAGCAATGATCACGTACAAGATTTTCTCCACACGCCAATATTCCCAATAATGGTGCCCCATTTTCTCTGCCCAGCGACGTGTCCCCGTGAGCTACCGGTAATCTTTCGGAATGAAATGCTGGGGCAGAACATTCCCGGAGATTTTATACCATTTTCCGTCTCCACCGGGACAGTGAAGTTTCAACAGAGTTAAAAAATAGAGATTTTGAAATGATTCGCAAACAGATGACATCAGCCAAATGAAATCCCTGCTGAGACAGGTCGTGATTTATTCAGGGAATTGATTTGGAAACTCCAAAGACTGGGAATTGTGGCGATACTGAGGGATGGAAATTGGGAGCGGCATTGTTCCAGTAAAGGGGATATTGTTTCAAACTCCATCAGGTCCAACTCCCCGCCTCATGTTGTTTGTCTGATTTCATTCAATCCGCTTCACTCACTAAGGCAATCCCAAATTCCAGGGACCCTCTCATGGCTTCTGGTGCCCAGTTTGAATGTGGACTGGGCGACATTTGTCCACAGGTTGAGGAATTAGATCAACAGATCACCTCGCACTAAAGTGGCCCCTCCACTCTGCTTCACCACTCAATATGATCGCGGCTTAACTGACTGCAACCTCACCCCCACACTCCCGGCGAGGCCGGTAATCATTCACTCCTTGCTTGCCTGCAGTGGGTCTGATTTTGCGCCGGGACAATAACATTCTCTGCCTTCGTCACCTCTGAGCAGGAACGACCCAAAGACTCACGACACTCAGAGAACAGAAACATTGTGGCTTCAGAACTGTCCGAAACCCAAATAAAACAGCGAATGATGCGGCACATCTCCCTCCTCCCTTTCTCTCTCCCTCCATCCTTACTGCTGTCGCTCTCTCTGAACTATCACTCTCTCCTACCATCTCTAATCTTCCTCTCGACGCCGCCATCTCTCTGTCAACCGCTCTCTCCTAACCCACCCCCTCCTTCTCACTCCCATTGCATTTATCCCTCCGTTTCTTTCTATCTATCTGACCCTTCCATCGATCCGTTTTGCCAACCCACGCGATCTGAACTCCGCTCTCTTTTCATGTTCCCACTCTCCCTTTGTTACTTAACTCTCCCTCCATCTCTTCTTTCGTCTTCTCCGCTATCTCTTCCTTTCATCACTGTACTCCCTATCTGTCTCTCTCTTTTCCCCAACACTCCTCCTCCTCGCCATCACCTCTCTCTCCAAGGCCTTTCTTGCGAAGTGCGGTTAAAACGGCCCGCCACCATGGGATGTCTCTCTACCCCGTTCCCTCACACTTCAATAGCCCTTCCAAGTGAGGCTGATGTTCACATGCACCTCATCTAAACCCTTCTATTGCATGCGGTGTTCCAGATATGGTCTCCTTTGCATCGGCGTCTTCAAGTGGAGACTCGGCGACCGTTCAGCCGAACACTTACCGTCGTTCCGTCAAGGCCTCCCGGATCTTCCCGTTGTAACTCGCCTTCCCACACTGACCTTTCTGACCTTTGCTTCCTCCATTGCCAGACTGAAGCGACATGCAAACTGAAAGAACGACACTTCATATTCCGCCCTTGGTGCCTTGCAACAATAGACTATAGACAATAGGTGCAGGAGGAGGCCATTCGGCCCTTCGAGCCTGTACGCACCGCCATTCAAAGTGATCATGGCTGATCATTCTCAATCACTACCCCGTTCCTGCCATCTCCCCATACCCCCTGACTCCGCAATCCTTAAGAGCTCTATCTAGCTCTCTCTTGAGTGCATTCAGAGAATTAGCCTCCACTGCCTTCTGTGGCAGAGAACTCCTAATGGTATGAACTTTGAATTATCCAATGTTAGGTAACTAAGTGCAAATTCCCACTTCCCCCTCCCTCTTCCTCGTGCTTCATCCGGACTCGCACCAATACATCCCCTCCACCACATCTTCAACCGATATTACTTCCTCTGTCTTTATAATTCCATCCTGCTCAACCCTTACCTCGCACCTGACAATGAAAACGGTATTCACCCGCTCATCGTTCAACTCGCTTTGTCCTGCTGTTCCCCCGTCCCACCACAATCAGTCTGAAGAAAGGTCCCGAACCGAAACTTCACCCATCCATGTCCTTAGCAGGGTTAGCCAGTTCGGCGTGCCCTCTACAACTCTGACCAACATCTACAGATGCACCATAGAAAGTATTTTATCAAGATGCATCACAGCTTGGTTTCAGGAACAGCCCCATACAAGAACGCAAGAAATTGCTGCGAATTGTCCAGACCATCACACAAAGCAACCTCCCATATATTAACTCAGTTTATAAACCACGCCGCCTCGGCAAGGCCAGCAGTATAATCAAGGACGAGTCGCACCATTGCCACTCCTGCTTCTCCTCTCTCCCATTATGCAAAATGTATAGAAGTGTGAAAATGCACACCTCCAGTTTCAGGGACAGCGTCTTCCCAGCTGTTATCAGGCAACGGAATCATCCCACCACAACGAGAAAGCAATGCTGAACTACTATCTACCTCTTTGTTGACCCTCGGACTATCCTTGATCGGATTTTGCAGGCTTTACTTTGCACTGAACGTTATCCCCTTATCATGTATCTATACTCTGTAAATGGCTCGACTGTAATGATGTATTTTGTTTCCACTGACTGGGTGGCACGCAACAAAAGCTTTTCACGGTACCTCGGTACACGTGACAATAAACTGCACTGAACTGACATACTCAACTAGATTTCTCCAGAGGTGCAGCCTGACTCGCATTGGATATTGATTGTGTGTGACAGTGCGAGTGTGCGAGTCCGTGCAAGAGTGTGTTAGCACGTGAGTGCGAGTGTGAATGTGTGAGATTGTGCAAATGAGTCGGTGTGTGTGTGTGTGTGTGTGCGTTAGTGTATGCGGTTGCAGGAATTTCAATGATTCAATGATACTTTATTTTCACGTACCCAGGTAGAGTGAAATGCTTAGTTTTGCAGCCAACCCGGTAACATCATGTCGCAGACCTCACCTAGGCAGTACAAAAGTGTCGCCCCATTTTGACGCCGACAAAGTTACAAACGCTCCCTGCCGCCGCACGGCGGGTCGCCCCTTCGTTCTCGGCGGCCTTCCTCGCTCTCCGACGGTCCACCTCGCTCTCTGCGGTTCCTCGCGGCTCCCACCTCGCTCCCGAGGCGCGGTTCCCATCGCCATCCGCGGTGGGCGAGCCGGGCCGACCGGGCCGACTGAAGGGATTGGCCCCGCTCACCGGGAACACTCCCGGCCACGCTGCGCTGCGCTGCTCGCCGCGAACATCCAAGGATACACTCAATCCCAAAATGTGCACGTTTGCATGCGGGTCTGCGTGTGAGAGAGCGGTAGAGTATGTAAGAGTGCCGATATTTGTGTGTGTGTGTGTGTTTGTGCGTGTGAGTGCATCACTGTGGTGTAGTACTGATGGAATAACATATTGTAGGGTAGTACTGTTGGAGTGACATGCTCCAGTGTTGTACTGATGGAGCGTAACACTGTGGAGTAGTACTGGTTTAATGACGTACTGTGGGGGTGTATTGATGGAATGACACAATGTGGAGTAACACGGATGTAATAGCACATTCTGTTGGAGTGACGCAGTAATACTGATGGACTGACACGCTGTGCGGTAGTACTGTTGCGATCAAAAACTGTGGTGAAATAGTGATGGAGTTACACGCTATGGAGTCGCAACGATGGGTTAGAACACCGTGGGGTAATGCGGATGGAATGGCAGATTTGAGGTAGTCCTGATGGTGTGAAACACTTTGGGGAGTACTGATGGAAGACAAAACTGCGGAGAGTACTGATGGAATGACACGTTCTAGGGTTGCACTGGAGCGACATGATGTGGGGCAGTACCGATGTAGTGTAACAATATGGAGTTGTATTGATGCAGTGAGACACTGTGTGGTTTCACCGACGGAGTGACACACTGAGCGGTAGTACTATGGGGATGACAAACTGTGGTGTAGTACTAATGCTGTGACACACTGTTTGGTAATACTGATGGAATGACACAATTTGTGGCACTTATGGAGTGACCCACTGGGATAGTCCTGATTGAATGATAAACATCGGGTAGTGCTAATGGCGTGAGACATTGTGGGGAAATAATAATAGAGTGAAACTGTGGGGAATTACTAATGGAGTGATACAGTGAGATAGGGCTGATGGTGTGACATACTGTGGGGAATAATGATGGAGTGACACTGCAAGGAAGTACTGATGGTTGACACTGTGGGTAGTACTGATGGAGTGACACGCTGCGTGGTAGTACTGATGGAGTAATAATGGATTGTTCTGATGGAGTGTTGCACGCTGGCGTAGTACTGATGCAATGATAACCCGTGTGATATTCCTGATGGTGCGATGCTCAATGGGGAGGCACTGATGGAGTGGCACAGTGTAGGGTAGTACAGATAGAGTAACAAACTATATTTTATTACTGATGCAGTGGCACACTGTGGGCAGTGCTGGTGGAGTGACACACTTTGTGGTAGTACTGGTGGAATGGCACACTATGTGGCAGTACTGACGCAATAGCATACTGTGGGAGAGTACTGATTGTGTGATACCCTGCGGTGTAGTACTGTTGGATAGACATATACCAGAGTAATACAGGTGGATTGAAACACTGTGGGGTAGTACTGATGGAAGGACTCATTGTGTAGTACTGATGGAGTGACACACCGTTGGATAGTACTGATAGAGTGACACAGTTTGGTGTATTATTGATAGAGCGACACAGTGTGCGGTTGTACTGATGGAGGAACAAGCGATATGGTAGTACTGATGTCGTGGCACACTGTCGGATAGTATTAATGGTGTGAAACTAAATTGGACGGTACTGATGTAATGATACATTATAGTACTGATGGAAGGACTCAAAGTGTAGTTCTGATGGAGTGACACATTGGGGGAGAACTGATGGAATGACACACTGTGGGATAGTACTGTTGGAATAACTATCCATTTGCTAGTACTGATGCAAGGGCATTATATGGGATAGTACCGAATGAATGACACGTTGTGATGCAGTAATGATGGAGTAGTGTTGAAGTAATGGCACATTCTGGGGTAGTTCTGATGGGGTGACACACTGTGCGGTAGTACAGTTGTGACATAATGTGGGATGGGATTGATGGAGTGACACTGTGCGGTAGCACTGATGGAGTGACGCACTGTAGGGTAGTACTGGTGTAATGGTATACTGTTGAATAGTACTGATGGAGTGCCCCATCTACACTAGTCCCACCTGCCCACACTGACCAACATGCCCCATCTACACTAGTCCCACCTGCCCACACCGTCCAACATGCCCCATCTACACTAGTCCCACCTGCCCACACCGGCCAACTTGCCCCATCTACACTAGTCCCACCTGCCCACACCGGCCAACATGCCCCATCTACACTAGTCCCACCCGCCCACACAGACCAACATGAGCTAGGAGGATGCTAGGAGGCTGCAGAGTGACTTGGATAGATTAGGCGAGTGGGCAAATGCATGGCAGATGCAATATAATGTGGATAAATGTGATGTTATCCACTTTGGCGGCAAGAACAGGAAAGCAGAGTATTACCTGAATGGTGACCGATTGGGAGAAGGGGAGATGCAACGTGACCTGGGTGTCATGGTGCACCAGTCATTGAAAGCAAGCATGCAGGTGCAGCAGGCAGTGAAGAAAGTGAATGGTATGTTGGCATTCATAGCAAGAGGATTTGAGTATAGGAGCAGGGAGGTTCTGCTGCAGTTGTACAAGGCCTTGGTGAGACCGCACCTGGAGTATTGTGTGCAGTTTTGGTCTCCTAACCTGAGGAAATACTTTCTTGCCTTAGAGGGAGTACAGAGAAGGTTCACCAGATTGATCCCTGGGATGGTGGGACTTTCATATGAGGAAAGACTGGATAGACTGGGCTTGTACTCGCTGGAATTTAGAAGACTGAGGGGGGATCTTATAGAAACATATAAAATTCTTAAGGGGTTGGAGAGGCTAGATGCGGGAAGGTTGTTCCCGATGTTGGGGGAGTCCAGAACCTGGGGTCACAGCTTAAGGATAAGGGGGAAGTCTTTTAGGACCGAGATGAGAAAACATTTCTTCACACAGAGAGTGGTGAATCTGTGGAATTCTCTGCCACAGAAGGTAGTTGAGGCCAGTTCATTGGCTATATTTAAGAGTTAGATGTGGCCCTTTTTGCTAAAGGGATCAGGGGTATGGAGAGAAGGCAGGTACAGGCTACTGAGCTGGATGATCAGCCAGAGAGATGGCGTCCTCTGTGGATGTGTTTGCACATTGACGCGAGTCCAGTGAGTCAGTGATGCTGGATTTGATGTGGAGAGGGCCAGCCTTTCAAAGCACTTCTGGATAAATCTGAGGTTGTCCACTTTGGTGGCAAGAACGGGAAAGCAGACTATTATCTGAATGGTGGCCGATTAGGAGAAGGGGAGACGCAACGAGACCTGGGTGTCGTGGTACACCAGTCATTGAAAGTAGGCATGCAGGTGCAGCAGGCAGTGGAGAAAGCCAATGGTATGTTGGCATTCATAGGGAGGGGATTTGAGTATAGGAGCAGGGAGGTTCTGCTGCAGTTGCACAGGGCATTGGTGAGACCGCACCTGGAGTATTGCGTACCGTTTTGGTCTCCTAGTTTGAGTTTAGGAGCAAAGGGGTCCTTCTGCAGTCGTACAGGGCCCTGGTGAGATCGCACCTGGAGTATTGCGTACAGTTTTGGTCTCCTAATCTGAGGAAAGACATTCTTGCCATGGAGGGAGTACAGAGAAGATTCACCAGATTGATTCCTGGAATGGCAGGACTTTCATATGAAGATAGACTGGATAGACTCGGCTTGTACTCGCTGGAATTTAGAAGATTGAGGGGAGAAACGTAGAAAATTTTTAAGGGGTCGGACAGGCTAGATGCGGGAAGATTGTTCCCGATGTTGGGGAAGTCCAGAACCAGGGGTCACAGTTTAAGGATAAAGGGGAAGTCTTTTAGGACCGAGATGAGAACTTTTTTTTCACACAGAGAGTGGGTACTGATTGAGAATGATCAGCCGCGATCACATTGAATGGCGGTGCGTACAGGCTCGAAGGGCCGAATGGCCTCCTCCTGCACCTATTGTGAGAGAGAGGAGGGGGAGAGAGAGAGGGAAGGGGAGCCAGCAAGCAAGGACAAACATTGACACAAAGAAACAGCGAGCACATGTGGCGGCCATTTTGTTGAAACAGTGAGCACATGTGGCGGCCATTTTGTTGAAATAAACAGTGAGCACATGTGGCCCTTCATAAGCCCACAACTTCCCCAAGGCTCAGCGATCCCACCAATTATCAATTAGCAGCCCGCCCGACGGGCGACATTGTCCACACCCAGTCTCCACCTCTTGCTATTAAAAGATATTTTATAAATTAAAGCTCATAGCTTTTTGAGGTATAAAATATCTTTTTAATAACAAGATTAAATAGCTCTCCCCCTTCTCTTTCCCCTCCTCTCTCTCTCCCCCTCTCTCTCCCCCTCCTCTCTCTCCCCCTCCTCTCTCTTCCCCTCCTCTCTCCCTCCCTCACTCCATCCCTCCCTCTCTCCCTCCCTCACTCCATCCCTCCCTCTCTCCCTCCCTCCCTCTCTCTCCGCCAAACAAAAAACTATGAGCTTTAAATTATAAAATATCTTTTAATAGCAAGAGGTGGATAGCCATCATGCACCATCTACACTAGTCCCACCCGCCCACACTGACCAACATGCCCCATCTACACAAGTCCCACCTGCCCACACCGACCAACATGCCCCATCTACACTAGTCCCACCCGCCCACACCGACCAACATGCCCCATCTACACTAGTCCCACCTGCCCACACCGGCCAACATGCCCCATCTACACTAGTCCCACCCGCCCACACCGTCAATCATGCCCCATCTACACTAGTCCCACCTGCCCACACCGACCAACATGCCCCATCTACACTAGTCCCACCTGCCCACAATGACCAACATGCCCCATCTACACTAGACCCACCCGCCCACACCGTCCATCATGCCCCATCTACACTAGTCCCACCCGCCCACACCGTCCATCATGCCCCATCTACACTAGTCCCACCCGCCCACACTGACCAACATGCCCCATCTACACTAGTCCCACCCGCCCACACCGACCAACATGCCCAATCTACACTAGTCCCACCTGCCCACACCGACCAAGATGCCCCATCTACACTAGTCCCACCTGCCCACACCGTCCAACATGCCCCATCTGCACTAGTCCCACCTGTCCACACCGTCCAACATGCCCCATCTACACTAGTCCCACCTGCCCACACCGGCCAACATGCCCCATCTACACCAGTCCCACCTGCCCACACTGACCAACATGCCCCATCTACACTAGTCCCACCCGCCCACACCGTCCAACATGCCCCAACTACACTATTCTCACCTGCCCACACTGACCAACATGCCCCATCTACACTAGTCCCACCCGCCCACACCGACCAACATGCCCCATCTACACTAGTCCCACCTGCCTACACCGACCAACATGCCCCATCTACACTAGTCCCACCTGCCCACACCGGCCAACATGCCCCATCTACACTAGTCCCACCTGCCCACAATGACCAACATGCCCCATCTACACTAGACACACCCGCCCACACCGTCCATCATGCCCCATCTACACTAGTCCCACCCGCCCACACCGTCCATCATGCCCCATCTACACAAGTCCCACCTGCCCACACCGACCAACATGCCCCATCTACACAAGTCCCACCTGCCCACACCGACCAACATGCCCCATCTACACTAGTCCCACCCGCCCACACCGACCAACATGCCCCATCTACACTAGTCCCACCTGCCCACACCGGCCAACATGCCCCATCTACACTAGTCCCACCTGCCCACAATGACCAACATGCCCCATCTACACTAGACCCACCCGCCCACACCGTCCATCATGCCCCATCTACACTAGTCCCACCCGCCCACACCGTCCATCATGCCCCATCTACACTAGTCCCACCCGCCCACACTGACCAACATGCCCCATCTACACTAGTCCCACCCGCCCACACCGACCAACATGCCCCATCTACACTAGTCCCACCTGCCCACACCGACCAAGATGCCCCATCTACACTAGTCCCACCTGCCCACACCGTCCAACATGCCCCATCTGCACTAGTCCCACCTGTCCACACCGTCCAACATGCCCCACCTACACTAGTCCCACCTGCCCACACCGGCCAACATGCCCCATCTACACCAGTCCCACCTGCCCACACTGACCAACATGCCCCATCTACACTAGTCCCACCCGCCCACACCGACCAACATGCCCCATCTACACTAGTCCCACCTGCCCACACCGGCCAACATGCCCCATCTACACTAGTCCCACCTGCCCACACTGACCATCATGCCCCATCTACACTAATCCCACCTGCCCACACTGACCAACATGCCCTATCTACACTAGTCCCACCTGCCCACACCGTCCAATATGCCCCATCTACACTAGTCCCACCTGCCCACACCGTCCAACATAACCCATCTAGACTAGTCCCACCTGCCCACACCGGCCAACATGCCCCATCTACACTAGTCCCACCCGCCCACACAGACCAACTTGCCCCATCTACACTAGTCCCACCTGCCCACACCGTCCAACATGCCCCATCTACACTATTCTCACCTGCCCACACTGACCAACATGCCCCATCTACACTAGTCCCACCCGCCCACACCGACCAACATGCCCCATCTACACTAGTCCCACCTGCCTACACCAGCCAACATGCCCCATCTACACTAGTCCCACCTGCCCACACTGACCAACATGCCCCATCTACACTAGTCCCACCCGCCCACACTGACCAACATGCCCCATCTACACTAGTCCCACCTACCCACACAGACCAACATGCCCCATCTACACTAGTCCCACCTGCCCACACCGACCAACATGCCCCATCTACACTAGTCCCACCTGCCCACACCGTCCAACATGCCCCATCTACACTAGTCCCACCTGCCCACACCGGCCAACATGCCCCATCTACACTAGTCCCACCTGCCCACACCGGCCAACATGCCCCATCTACACTAGTCCCACCCGCCCACACAGACCAACATGTGCTAGGAGGATGCTAGGAGGCTGCAGAGTGACTTGGATAGATTAGGCGAGTGGGCAAATGCATGGCAGATGCAATATAATGTGGATAAATGTGATGTTATCCACTTTGGCGGCAAGAACAGGAAAGCAGAGTATTACCTGAATGGTGACCGATTGGGAGAAGGGGAGATGCAACGGGGTTGGAAAGGCTAGATGCGGGAAGATTGTTCCCGATGTTGGGGGAGTCCAGAACCAGGGGTCACAGCTTAAGGATAAGGGGGAAGTCTTTTAGGACCGAGATGAGAAAACATTTCTTCACACAGAGAGTGGTGAGTCTGTGGAATTCTCTGCCACAGAAGGTAGTTGAGGCCAGTTCATTGGCTATATTTAAGAGTTAGATGTGGCCCTTTTTGCTAAAGGGATCAGGGGGTATGGAGAGAAGGCAGGTACAGGCTACTGAGCTGGATGATCAGCCATGATCATATTGAATGGCGGTGCAGGCTCGAAGGGCTGAATGGCCTACTCCTGCATCAATTTTCTATGTTTCTAACATGCCCCATCTACACTGGTCCCACCTGCCCACACCGCCCAACATGCCCCATCTACACTAGTCCCACCTGCCCACACCGGCCAACATGCCCCATCTACACTAGTCCCACCTGCCCACACCGGCCAACATGCCTGTTTAAAATTTAAAGCTCGTAGCTTATTGATAAATTTATAAATTATAGCTCGCAGTTTTTTGATAAATTTATAAATCAAAGCTCGTAGCTTTTTGAGTTTGTTTATGTGTGTGTGAATCTCTCTCTCTCTCCTCTCTCTCCCCTTCCCTCTCTCTCTCCCCCTCCTCTCTCTCCACCTCTTGCTATTAAATGATATTTTATAAATGAAAGCTCGTAGCTTTTTGATAAATTTATAAATTAAAGCTCGTAGCTTTTTGATAAATTTATTTTATTTGATAAATTCCACTGGAATTCTCTGCCAGTGGAACGCTCTGCCACAGAAGGTAGTTGAGGCCAGTTCATTGGCTATATTTAAGAGGGAGTTGGATGTGGCCCTTGTGGCTAAAGGGATCAGGGGGTATGGAGAGAAGGCAGGTACAGGATACTGAGCTGGATGATCAGCCATGATCATATTGAATGGCGGTGCGTACAGGCTCGAAGGGCCGAATGGCCTACTCCTGCACCTATTTTCTATGTTTCTGTTTCTATAAATTAAAGCTCATAGCTTTTTGAGTTTGTTTGTACGTGGGTGAATCTCTCTCTCTCCCCCTCTCTCTCCCTCCCTCCCCATCTCACCCTCCCTCCCTCTCTCTCTCTCCCTCCCTCCCTCCCTCCCTCCCTCCCTCCCTCCCTTTCTCAAACTCTCCAAAACTATATATTTTTTAAAAATCTCCACTTTATTCCAGAGCTCAGGGCTACACAATAGAAGCGATTATCACATTGGAGTAACCAGACATGAAGGCAGCTTCGGCCCTTGTTTTACATTCACACCTCCGAGAATGTGTACTGCAAAAGCCAGCACAGACAGACAGACGAGTTGTTTGCAAAGATACATGAGGACAGGGAATGTAGCTAGTTTTAAATCTGGGACAGAGAGTTTGAATCTGGCTATTGAACCTCTGGCAGAACTAATAAGATCAGATTCAGACATTAAAGGATTTAAAGTTAATCAGGAAGATCACAAAATTACTTTATTTGCAGATGATGTCCTAATTTGTCTTACTAGACCATTGGAATCCTTAAGAAAATTATATTTCAGATTGGAAGAATACGGGAAAGTATCAGGATATAAAATTAATAAAGATAAAACTGAAATAATGCCTCTTTTTGAAGGCAATTATGACCAATGTAAAAGAGAAAGTCAGTTTAAATGGCAAAAAGAAGGCATTAAGTACTTAGGAGTTAAAGTAGATAATAAGTTAAATAATTTGTATAAATTAAATTATAAACCATTAATAAAAAAAATAGATGAGGACCTGAAGAAATGGATGAATCTTCCAATTACATTGCTAGGGAGAGTGAACTGTATTAAGATGAATATTTCCCCGAGGATACAGTATTTATTCCAAACACTGCCTATACCTTTGCCAAATAAATTTTTTCAAGAATTGAACAAAATTGTGAGGGATTTTCTTTGGAAAGGTAAAATGCCAAGAGTGTCTCTGGAAAAATTAACATGGAAATTTGAATTAGGTGGACTGCAATTACCAAATTTTAAAAATTATTATCTGGCAGCACAAATGAGTTTTATTTCATCCTTTTATCAAGAGGGTGGAAAAACAGCATGGGTTAAAATTGAAATGGATAAAATAAAAGAGTTATGTCCAGAAGAATTTATATATAAACGGGAAGCGAAGCTATTAGTTAAGGATAAAGAGTCACCTTTGCTAAAACATTTAATTAATACATTGTTGAAAACAGTTAAAGTTAATGATAAAAGATTTGTTTTAACAGCTAAAACTCCATTAGTAAAAAATAGATTATTGCCGTTTGCTTGGAATAATCAAATACTACAAGTCTGGGAACAGAAGGGTATTAAACATATAGGAGATTGCTATGAAGGAAATAACTTTTTGACATTTTCTCAATTGAGAAATAAATATCAAATTCCAGGGAATAGTATTTTTTTCTATTATCAATTACAATCTTTTTTAAGGGAAAAGTTAGGTCATTCAATGTCTCTATTTCAGATTAAAGGAATTGAATCCTTGATTCAGGGCAAGGGAATAAAAAAAATTATATCATCAATGTATAAATTATTACAAAAATCTAGTCCAAAGATAGGAATTCAAAAATCAAGACAAAGATGGGAAACAGATCTTAATATTATCATTGATGAACCAAGTTGGGAAAGATTGTGTTTAGATAGTATGAAAAATACTATTAATGTGAGATATAGTTTAGTACAATATAATTTTTTACATCAACTATATTTAACCCCGAAAAAATTAAACAATTTAAAACCAAACTCATCTGAAATTTGTTTTAGATGCAACCAAGACGTGGGTACTTTTTTACACTCCACATGGGCATGTCAGAAGGCAAGACCTAAAACATTTTTTGGAACAATTGATGAATAAGATCATACCAGTGGATTCAAGGTTGTTTTTATTGGGAGATACAAAAGGAATATTACCAAAGCTAATTTTAGATAAACATCAGGAAAGATTTCTCAAAATAGCAATAGCAGTAGCAAAAAAATGTGTAGCGGTCACTTGGAAAGATCAAAATGAAATAAGATTTGAAAGATGGCTTGCAGAAATGTGTAGTTGTATCCCATTAGAAAAAGCTACGTATAATCTGAGAAATGGATATGACTTCTTCTTGAAGGTGTGGAACCCATTCATTTTAAAGCTAGGATTAAGAATTGGAAATATTTAAATTCAGGATTGTTTTGATACCTTTAATAAGAATTTAATAAGAAATTACCCGGAAGTGTCTCATTCTGGACTCCAGGTTTCTTTCTTTCTCTCTTTCTTTTTCTTTTTCCTTCTTTTTAACTGGGGGGGGGGGGGTGGGGGGAAGAAGGGGGGGGGTGGTGGGAGGGGAGATAATACAGAACAATACATGTATAATCGAACACTGAAAAAGTCTGGTCTACCCCAACAGCTGCTGACGACCTTCTACCGCTGCACCATAGAGAGCATCCTAACGCATGGCATCCCTGTGTGGTACCTCAGCTGCACGGAGGCAGAAAGGAAAGCTCTACAGCGGGTAGTCCATAGAGCTCAGAGGGCCATCGGAACACAGCTACCAGACTTGGAGGGCATCTACAACACACGATGCCTCAGAAAAGCCACCAGCATCCACAAAGACTCTTCACACCCCTGCAACAGTCTGTTCGAACTCCTTCCATCGGGCAGACGATACAAGGCCTTCTACGCCCGCACCTCCAGACTCAGGAACAGCTTCATCCCCAGGGCCATAGCTGCTATGAACCGGTCCTGCTGAGCCGGATGGCCACAACGCATAGATCAACTTGCACTTTACCCTGTCCAAAACTGTGACAACTGTTTTGTTTCGTTGGGTTGCTGCTGTCTAAATTACTTAAATTATTACATCGTATGGGAGGCGCATTTCCAATCTCGTTGTACCCCTGGGTACAATGACAATAAAGATATATTGTATTGTATTGTATTGTATAATGTAGTTATTATTGCTTACTATGAAATGTAACTTGTATGAGTTCTGTTAAAACTTAAATAAAATTTATTTAAAAAATAAATAAAAAGAGAGTTTGAATCTGTGGGATTCTCTGCCTCAGAGGGCAGTGGAGGCCAATTCTCTGAATACATTCAAGAGAGAGCTAGATAGAGCTCTTAAGGATAGAGGAGTCAGGGGGTATGGGGAGAAGGCAGGAACGGGGTACTGATTGAGAATGATCAGCCATGATCACATTGAATGGTGGTGCGTACAGGCTCGAAGGGCCGAATGGCCTCCTCCTGCACCTATTGTCTATTGAAACATACAGAATAGTGAAAGGCTTGGATAGAGAGGATGTGGAGAGGATGTTTCCACTAGTGGGATAGTCTAGGACTAGTCATAGCCTCAGAATTAAAGGACAGAGAGTCCTTTAGGAAGGAGATGAGGAGAGATTTCTTTAGTCAGAGGGTGGTGAATCTGTGGGATTCTTTGCCACAGAAGGCTGTGGAGGACAAGTCGGTGGATATTTGTAAGACAGAGATAGATAGATTCTGAATTAGTACAGGTGTCAGAGGTTATGGGGAGAAGGCAGGAGAATGGGGTTGGGAGAGAGAGATAGGTCAGCCATGATTGAATGGCAGAGTAGACCTGATGGGCCGAATGGCCCAATTCTACTCCTATCATGATAACGGCGAGCCGAGGCCTAGCTGGTGGAGTTTGGTGACGAGCTTGGTGGGGGATGAGCGTGTTTGAAGGCAGAGCTAGAGTCAATGAGTAGCATCCTCGCGTACGTGCCCTGTCTCTCCAGGTGAGTCAGGACAGTGCGAAGAGCCAGAGAGATGGCGTCCTCTGTGGATGTGTTTGCACATTGACGTGAGTCCAGTGAGTCAGTGATGCTGGATTTGATGTGTGAGAGGGCCAGCCTTTCAAAGCACTTCTGGATAAATGTGAGGTTGTCCACTTTGGTGGCAAGAACGGGAAAGCAGACTATTATCTGAATGGTGGCCGATTAGGAGAAGGGGAGACGCAACGAGACCTGGGTGTCGTGGTGCACCAGTCATTGAAAGTAGGCATGCAGGTGCAGCGGGCAGTGGAGAAAGCCAATGGTATGGTGGCATTCATAGGTAGGGGATTTGAGTATAGGAGCAGGGAGGTTCTGCTGCAGTTGCACAGGGCATTGGTGAGACCGCACCTGGAGTATTGCGTACCGTTTTGGTCTCCTAGTTTGAGTTTAGGAGCAAAGGGGTCCTTCTGCAGTCGTACAGGGCCCTGGTGAGATCGCACCTGGAGTATTGCGTACAGTTTTGGTCTCCTAATCTGAGGAAAGACATTCTTGCCATGGAGGGAGTACAGAGAAGGTTCACCAGATTGATTCCTGGGATGGCAGGACTTTCATATGAAGATAGACTGGATAGACTCGGCTTGTACTCGCTGGAATTTAGAAGATTGAGGGGAGAAACGTACAAAATTCTTAAGGGGTCGGACAGGCTAGATGCGGGAAGATTGTTCCCGATGTTGGGGAAGTCCAGAACCAGGGGTCACAGTTTAAGGATAAAGGGGAAGTCTTTTAGGACCGAGATGAGAACTTTTTTTCACACAGAGAGTGGGTACTGATTGAGAACGATCAGCCGCGATCACATTGAATGGCGGTGCGTACAGGCTCGAAGGGCCGAATGGCCTCCTCCTGCACCTATTGTGAGAGAGAGGAGGGGGAGAGAGAGAGGGAAGGGGAGCCAGCAATCAAGGACAAACATTGACACAAAGAAACAGCGAGCACATGTGGTGGCCATTTTGTTGAAATAAACAGTGAGCACATGTGGCCCTTCATAAGCCCACAACTTCCCCAAGGCTCAGCGATCCCACCAATTATCAATTAGCAGCCCGCCCGACGGGCGACATTGTCCACACCCAGTCTCCACCTCTTGCTATTAAAAGATATTTTATAAATTAAAGCTCGTAGCTTTTTGAGGTATAAAATATCTTTTTAATAACAATATTAAATAGCTCTCCCCCTTCTCTTTCCCCTCCTCTCTCTCTCCCCCTCTCTCTCCCCCTCCCCTCTCTCCCCCTCCTCCTCTTCCCCTCCTCTCTCCCTCCCTCACTCCATCCCTCCCTCTCTCCCTCCCTCCCTCTCTCTCCCCCAAACAAAAAACTATGAACTTTAATTTATAAAATATCTTTTAATAGCAAGAGGTGGATAGCCATCATGCCCCATCTACACTAGTCCCACCTGCCCACACTGACCAACATGCCCCATCTACACTAGTCCCACCTGCCCACACCGGCCAACATGCCCCATCTACACTAGTCCCACCTGCCCACACCGGCCAACATGCCCCATCTACACTAGTCCCACCTGCCCACACTGACCAACATGCCCCATCTACACTAGTCCCACCTGCCCACACTGACCAACATGCCCCATCTACACTAGTCCCACCTGCCCACACCGCCCAACATGCCCCATCTACACTAGTCCCACCTGCCCACACCGACCAACATGCCCCATCTACACTAGTCCCACCTGCCCACACTGACCAACATGCCCCATCTACACTAGTCCCACCTGCCCACACCGTCCAACATGCCCCATCTACACTAGTCCCACCTGCCCACACCGGCCAACATGCCCCATCTACACTAGTCCCACCCGCCCACACCGACCAACATGTGCTAGGAGGATGCTAGGAGGCTGCAGAGTGACTTGGATAGATTAGGCGAGTGGGCAAATGCATGGTAGATGCAATATAATGTGGATAAATGTGATGTTATCCACTTTGGCGGCAAGAACAGGAAAGCAGAGTATTACCTGAATGGTGACCGATTGGGAGAAGGGGAGATGCAACGTGACCTGGGTGTCATGGTGCACCAGTCATTGAAAGCAAGCGTACAGGTGCAGCAGGCAGTGAAGAAAGTGAATGGTATGTTGGCATTCATAGCAAGAGGATTTGAGTATAGGAGCAGGGAGGTTCTGCTGCAGTTGTACAAGGCCTTGGTGAGACCGCACCTGGAGTATTGTGTGCAGTTTTGGTCTCCTAACCTGAGGAAAGACTTTCTTGCCTTAGAGGGAGTACAGAGAAGGTTCACCAGATTGATCCCTGGGATGGTGGGACTTTCATATGAGGAAAGACTGGATAGACTGGGCTTGTACTCGCTGGAATTTAGAAGACTGAGGGGGGATCTTATAGAAACATATAAAATTCTTAAGGGGTTGGAGAGGCTAGATGCGGGAAGATTGTTCCCGATGTTGGGGGAGTCCAGAACCAGGGGTCACAGCTTAAGGATAAGGGGGAAGTCTTTTAGGACTGAGATGAGAAAACATTTCTTCACACAGAGAGTGGTGAATCTGTGGAATTCTCTGCCACAGAAGGTAGTTGAGGCCAGTTCATTGGCTATATTTAAGAGTTAGATGTGGCCCTTTTTGCTAAAGGGATCAGGGGGTATGGATAGAAGGCAGGTACAGGCTACTGAGCTGGATGATCAGCCATGATCATATTGAATGGCGGTGCAGGCTCGAAGGGCCGAATGGCCTACTCCTGCACCTATTTTCTATGTTTCTAACATGCCCCATCTACACTAGTCCCACCTGCCCACACCGCCCAACATGCCCCATCTACACAAGTCCCACCTGCCCACACCGCCCAACATGCCCCATCTACACTAGTCCCACCTGCCCACACAGACCAACATGCCCCATCTACACTAGTCCCACCGGCCCACACCGGCCAACATGGCCCATCTACACTAGTCCCACCTGCCCACACAGACCAACATGCCCCATCTACACTAGTCCCACCTGCCCACACCGGCCAACATTCCTGTTTATAATTTAAAGCTCGTAGCTTATTGATAAATTTATAAATTATAGCTCGCAGTTTTTTGATAAATTTATAAATTAAAGTTCGCAGTTTTTTGATAAATTTATAAATTAAAGCTCGCAGCTTTTTGATAAATTTATAAATTAAAGATCGTAGCTTTATGATAAATTTAACATTTTAAAGCTCGTAGCTTTTTGATAAATTTATAAATTAAAGCTCGTAGCTTTTTGATAAATTAATTTTATTTGATAAATTCCACTGGAATTCTCTGCCAGTGGAACTCTCTGCCACAGAAGGTAGTTGAGGCCAGTTCATTGGCTATATTTAAGAGGGAGTTAGATGTGGCCCTTGTGGCTAAAGGGATCAGGGGGTATGGAGAGAAGGCAGGTACAGGATACTGAGCTGGATGATCAGCCATGATCATATTGAATGGCAGTGCGTACAGGCTCGAAGGGCCGAATGGCCTACTCCTGCACCTATTTTCTATGTTTCTGTTTCTATAAATTAAAGCTCGTAGCTTTTTGAGTTTGTTTGTACGTGGGTGAATCTCTCTCTCTCCCCCTCTCTCTCCCTCCCTCCCCATCTCACCCTCCCTCCCTCCCTCTCTCTCTCTCCCTCCCTCCCTCCCTCCCTCCCTCCCTCCCTCCCTTTCTCAAACTCTCCAAAACTATATATTTTTTTTAAATCTCCACTTTATTCCAGAGCTCACGGCTACACAATAGAAGCCATTATCACATTGGAGTAACCAGACATGAAGGCAGCTTCGGCCCTTGTTTTACATTCACACCTCCGAGAATGTGTACTGCAAAAGCCAGCACAGACAGACAGACGAGTTGTTTGCAAAGATACATGAGGACAGGGAATGTAGCTAGTTTTAAATCTGTGACAGAGAGTTTGAATCTGGCTATTGAACCTCTGGCAGAACTAATAAGATCAGATTCAGACATTAAAGGATTTAAAGTTAATCAGGAAGATCACAAAATTACTTTATTTGCAGATGATGTCTTAATTTGTCTTACTAGACCATTGGAATCCTTAAGAAAATTATATTTCAGATTGGAAGAATACGGGAAAGTATCAGGATATAAAATTAATAAAGATAAAACTGAAATAATGCCTCTTTTTGAAGGCAATTATGACCAATGTAAAAGAGAAAGTCAGTTTAAATGGCAAAAAGAAGGCATTAAGTACTTAGGAGTTAAAGTAGATAATAAGTTAAATAATTTGTATAAATTAAATTATAAACCATTAATAAAAAAAATAGATGAGGACCTGAAGAAATGGATGAATCTTCCAATTACATTGCTAGGGAGAGTGAACTGTATTAAGATGAATATTTTTCCGAGGATACAGTATTTATTCCAAACACTGCCTATACCTTTGCTAAATAAATTTTTTCAAGAATTGAACAAAATTGTGAGGAATTTTCTTTGGAAAGGTAAAATGCCAAGAGTGTCTCTGGAAAAATTAACGTGGAAATTTGAATTAGGTGGACTGCAATTACCAAATTTTAAAAATTATTATCTGGCAGCACAAATGAGTTTTATTTCATCCTTTTATCAAGAGGGTGGAAAAACAGCATGGGTTAAAATTGAAATGGAAAAAATAAAAGAGTTATGTCCAGAAGAATTTATATATAAATGGGAAGCGAAGCTATTAGTTAAGGATAAAGAGTCACCTTTGCTAAAACATTTAATTAATACATTGTTGAAAACTGTTAAAGTTAATGATAAAAGATTTGTTTTAACAGCTAAAACTCCATTAGTAAAAAATAGATTATTGCCGTTTGCTTGGAATAATCAAATACTACAAGTCTGGGAACAGAAGGGTATTAAACATATAGGAGATTGCTATGAAGGAAATAACTTTTTGACATTTTCTCAATTGAGAAATAAATATCAAATTCCAGGGAATAGTATTTTTTTCTATTATCAATTACAATCTTTTTTAAGGGAAAAGTTAGGTCATTCAATGTCTCTATTTCAGATTAAAGGAATTGAATCCTTGATTCAGGGCAAGGGAATAAAAAAAATTATATCATCAATGTATAAATTATTACAAAAATCTAGTCCAAAGATAGGAATTCAAAAATCAAGACAAAGATGGGAAACAGATCTTAATATTATCATTGATGAACCAAGTTGGGAAAGATTGTGTTTAGATAGTATGAAAAATACTATTAATGTGAGATATAGTTTAGTACAATATAATTTTTTACATCAACTATATTTAACCCCGAAAAAATTAACCAATTTAAAACCCACAGAGAGTGGGTACTGATTGAGAACGATCAGCCGCGATCACATTGAATGGCGGTGCGTACAGGCTCGAAGGGCCGAATGGCCTCCTCCTGCACCTATTGTGAGAGAGAGGCGGGGGAGAGAGAGAGGGAAGGGGAGCCAGCAAGCAAGGACAAACATTGACACAAAGAAACAGTGAGCACATGTGGCGGCCATTTTGTTGAATGAAACAGTGAGCACATGTGGTGGCCATTTTGTTGAAATAAACAGTGAGCACATGTGGCCCTTCATAAGCCCACAACTTCCCCAAGGCTCAGCGATCCCACCAATTATCAATTAGCAGCCCGCCCGACGGGCGACATTGTCCACATCCAGTCTCCACCTCTTGCTATTAAAAGATATTTTATAAATTAAAGCTCGTAGCTTTTTGAGGCATAAAATATCTTTTTAATAACAAGATTAAATAGCTCTCCCCCTTCTCTTTCCCCTCCTCTCTCTCTCCCCCTCTCTCTCCCCCTCCTCTCTCTCCCCCTCCTCTCTCTTCCCCTCCTCTCTCCCTCCCTCACTCCATCCCTCCCTCTCTCCCTCTCTCTCCCCAAACAAAAAACTATGAGCTTTAATTTATAAAATATCTTTTAATAGCAAGAGGTGGATAGCCAACATGCCCCATCTACACTAGTCCCACCCGCCCACACCGTCCATCATGCCCCATCTACACTAGTCCCACCCGCCCACACCGTCCATCATGCCCCATCTACACTAGTCCCACCCGCCCACACCGTCCATCATGCCCCATCTACACTAGTCCCACCTGCCCACACTGACCAACATGCCCCATCTACACTAGTCCCACCTGCCCACACCGTCCAACATGCCCCATCTACACTAGTCCCACCTGCCCACACGACCAACATGCCCCATCTACACTAGTCCCACCTGCCCACACTGACCAACATGCCCCATCTACACTAGTCCCACCCGCCCACACCGTCCAACATGCCCCATCTACACTAGTCCTACCTGCCCACACCGTCCAACATGCCCCATCTACACTAGTCCCACCCGCCCGCACTGACCAACATGCCCCATCTACACTAGTCCCACCCGCCCACACCGTCCAACATCCCCATCTACACTAGTCCCACCTGCCCACACTGACCAACATGCCCCATCTACACTAGTCCCACCCGCCCACACTGACCAACATGCCCCATCTACACTAGTCCCACCCGCCCACACCGTCCAACATGCCCCATCTACACTAGTCCCACCTGCCCACACTGACCAACATGCCCCATCTACACTAGTCCCACCCGCCCACACTGACCAACATGCCCCATCTACACTAGTCCCACCCGCCCACACTGACCAACATGCCCCATCTACCCTAGTCCCACCCGCCCACACCGTCCAACATGCCCCATCTGCACTAGTCCCACCTGCCCACACTGACCAACATGCCCCATCTACACTAGTCCCACCCGCCCACACTGACCAACATGCCCCATCTACACTAGTCCCACCTGCCCACACTGACCAACATGCCCCAGCTACACTGGTCCCACCTGCCCACACCGTCCAACATGCCCCATCTACACTAGTCCCACCCGCCGACACCGACCAACATGCCCCATCTACACTAGTCCCACCCGCCCACACAGACCAACATGTGCTAGGAGGATGCTAGGAGGCTGCAGAGTGACTTGGATAGATTAGGCGAGTGGGCAAATGCATGGCAGATGCAATATAATGTGGATAAATGTGAGGTTATCCACTTTGGCGGCAAGAACAGGAAAGCAGAGTATTACCTGAATGGTGACCGATTGGGCGAAGGGGAGATGCAACGTGACCTGGGTGTCATGGTGCACCAGTCATTGAAAGCAAGCGTACAGGTGCAGCAGGCAGTGAAGAAAGTGAATGGTATGTTGGCATTCATAGCAAGAGGATTTGAGTATAGGAGCAGGGAGGTTCTGCTGCAGTTGTACAAGGCCTTGGTGAGACCGCACCTGGAGTATTGTGTGCAGTTTTGGTCTCCTAACCTGAGGAAAGACTTTCTTGCCTTAGAGGGAGTACAGAGAAGGTTCACCAGATTGATCCCTGGGATGGCAGGACTTTCATATGAGGAAAGACTGGATAGACTGGGCTTATACTCACTGGAATTTAGAAGACTGAGGGGGGATCTTATAGAAACATATAAAATTCTTAAGGGGTTGGAGAGGCTAGATGCGGGAAGATTGTTCCCGATGTAGGGGGAGTCTACAACCAGGGGTCACAGCTTAAGGATAAGGGGGAAGTCTTTTAGGACCGAGATGAGAAAACATTTCTTCACACAGAGAGTGGTGAATCTGTGGAATTCTCTGCCACAGAAGGTAGTTGAGGCCAGTTCATTGGCTATATTTAAGAGTTGGATGTGGCCCTTTTTGCTAAAGGGATCAGGGGGTATGGAGAGAAGGCAGGTACAGGCTACTGAGCTGGATGATCAGCCATGATCATATTGAATGGCGGTGCAGGCTCGAAGGGCTGAATGGCCTACTCCTGCACCTATTTTCTATGTTTCTAACATGCCCCATCTACACTAGTCCCACCTGCCCACACCGTCCAACATGCCCCATCTACACCAGTCCCACCCGCCCACACTGACCAACATGCCCCATCTACACTAGTCCCACCTGCCCACACCGTCCAACATGGCCCATCTACACTAGTCCCACCTGCCCACACTGACCAACATGCCCCATCTACACCAGTCCCACCCTCCCACACTGACCAACATGCCCCATCTACACTAGTCCCACCTGCCCACACCGTCCAACATGCCCCATCTACACTTGTCCCACCTGCCCACACGACCAACATGCCCCATCTACACTAGTCCCACCTGCCCACACTGACCAACATGCCCCATCTACACTAGTCCCACCCGCCCACACCGTCCAACATGCCCCATCTACACTAGTCCTACCTGCCCACACCGTCCAACATGCCCCATCTACACTAGTCCCACCCGCCCGCACTGACCAACATGCCCCATCTACACTAGTCCCACCCGCCCACACCGTCCAACATCCCCATCTACACTAGTCCCACCTGCCCACACTGACCAACATGCCCCATCTACACTAGTCCCACCCGCCCACACTGACCAACATGCCCCATCTACACTAGTCCCACCCGCCCACACCGTCCATCATGCCCCATCTACACTAGTCCCACCTGCCCACACTGACCAACATGCCCCATCTACACTAGTCCCACCCGCCCACACCGTCCAACATGCCCCATCTACACTAGTCCTACCTGCCCACACCGTCCAACATGCCCCATCTACACTAGTCCCACCCTCCCGCACTGACCAACATGCCCCATCTACACTAGTCCCACCCGCCCACACCGTCCAACATCCCCATCTACACTAGTCCCACCTGCCCACACTGACCAACATGCCCCATCTACACTAGTCCCACCCGCCCACACTGACCATCATGCCCCATCTACACTAGTCCCACCCGCCCACACCGTCCAACATGCCCCATCTACACTAGTCCCACCTGCCCACACTGACCAACATGCCCCATCTACACTAGTCCCACCCGCCCACACTGACCAACATGCCCCATCTACACTAGTCCCACCCGCCCACACTGACCAACATGCCCCATCTACCCTAGTCCCACCCGCCCACACCGTCCAACATGCCCCATCTGCACTAGTCCCACCTGCCCACACTGACCAACATGCCCCATCTACACTAGTCCCACCCGCCCACACTGACCAACATGCCCCATCTACACTAGTCCCACCTGCCCACACTGACCAACATGCCCCATCTACACTGGTCCCACCTGCCCACACAGTCTAACATGCCCCATCTACAATAGTCCCACCTGCCCACACCGTCCAACATGCCCCATCTACACTAGTCCCACCCGCCCACACCGACCAACATGCCCCATCTACACTAGTCCCACACGCCCACACAGACCAACATGTGCTAGGAGGATGCTAGGAGGCTGCAGAGTGACTTGGATAGATTAGGCGAGTGGGCAAATGCATGGCAGATGCAATATAATGTGGATAAATGTGAGGTTATCCACTTTGGCGGCAAGAACAGGAAAGCAGAGTATTACCTGAATGGTGACCGATTGGGCGAAGGGGAGATGCAACGTGACCTGGGTGTCATGGTGCACCAGTCATTGAAAGCAAGCGTACAGGTGCAGCAGGCAGTGAAGAAAGTGAATGGTATGTTGGCATTCATAGCAAGAGGATTTGAGTATAGGAGCAGGGAGGTTCTGCTGCAGTTGTACAAGGCCTTGGTGAGACCGCACCTGGAGTATTGTGTGCAGTTTTGGTCTCCTAACCTGAGGAAAGACTTTCTTGCCTTAGAGGGAGTACAGAGAAGGTTCACCAGATTGATCCCTGGGATGGCAGGACTTTCATATGAGGAAAGACTGGATAGACTGGGCTTATACTCACTGGAATTTAGAAGACTGAGGGGGGATCTTATAGAAACATATAAAATTCTTAAGGGGTTGGAGAGGCTAGATGCGGGAAGATTGTTCCCGATGTTGGGGGAGTCTACAACCAGGGGTCACAGCTTAAGGATAAGGGGGAAGTCTTTTAGGACCGAGATGAGAAAACATTTCTTCACACAGAGAGTGGTGAATCTGTGGAATTCTCTGCCACAGAAGGTAGTTGAGGCCAGTTCATTGGCTATATTTAAGAGTTAGATGTGGCCCTTTTTGCTAAAGGGATCAGGGGGTATGGAGAGAAGGCAGGTACAGGCTACTGAGCTGGATGATCAGCCATGATCATATTGAATGGCGGTGCAGGCTCGAAGGGCTGAATGGCCTACTCCTGCACCTATTTTCTATGTTTCTAACATGCCCCATCTACACTAGTCCCACCTGCCCACACCGTCCAACATGCCCCATCTACACCAGTCCCACCCGCCCACACTGACCAACATGCCCCATCTACACTAGTCCCACCTGCCCACACCGTCCAACATGGCCCATCTACACTAGTCCCACCTGCCCACACTGACCAACATGCCCCATCTACACCAGTCCCACCCTCCCACACTGACCAACATGCCCCATCTACACTAGTCCCACCTGCCCACACCGTCCAACATGCCCCATCTACACTAGTCCCACCTGCCCACACTGACCAACATGACCCATCTACACCAGTCCCACCCGCCCACACCGACCAACATGCCCCATCTACACTAGTCCCACCTGCCCACACCGTCCAACATGCCCCATCTACACTAGTCCCACCCGCCCACACTGACCAACATGCCCCATCTACACTAGTCCCACCCGCCCACACCGTCCAACATGCCCCATCTACACTAGTCCCACCTGCCCACACTGACCAACATGCCCCATCTACACTAGTCCCACCCGCCCACACTGACCAAAATGCCCATCTACACTAGTCCCACCCGCCCACACTGACCAACATGCCCCATCTACACTAGTCCCACCCGCCCACACCGTCCAACATGCCCCATCTACACTAGTCCCACCTGCCCACACTGACCAACATGCCCCATCTACACTAGTCCCACCCGCCCACACAGACCAACATGCCCCATCTACACTAGTCCCACCCTCCCACACAGACCAACATGTGCTAGGAGGATGCTAGGAGGCTGCAGAGTGACTTGGATAGATTAGGCGAGTGGGCAAATGCATGGCAGATGCAATATAATGTGGATAAATGTGATGTTATCCACTTTGGCGGCAAGAACAGGAAAGCAGAGTATTACCTGAATGGTGACCGATTGGGAGAAGGGGAGATGCAACGTGACCTGGGTGTCATGGTGCACCAGTCATTGAAAGCAAGCATGCAGGTGCAGCAGGCAGTGAAGAAAGTGAATGGTATGTTGGCATTCATAGCAAGAGGATTTGAGTATAGGAGCAGGGAGGTTCTGCTGCAGTTGTACAAGGCCTTGGTGAGACCGCACCTGGAGTATTGTGTGCAGTTTTGGTCTCCTAACCTGAGGAAAGACTTTCTTGCCTTAGAGGGAGTACAGAGAAGGTTCACCAGATTGATCCCTGGGATGGCAGGACTTTCATATGAGGAAAGACTGGATAGACTGGGCTTATACTCACTGGAATTTAGAAGACTGAGGGGGGATCTTATAGAAACATATAAAATTCTTAAGGGGTTGGAGAGGCTAGATGCGGGAAGATTGTTCCCGATGTTGGGGGAGTCCAGAACCAGGGGTCACAGCTTAAGGATAAGGGGGAAGTCTTTTAGGACCGAGATGAGAAAACATTTCTTCACACAGAGAGTGGTGAATCTGTGGAATTCTCTGCCACAGAAGGTAGTTGAGGCCAGTTCATTGGCTATATTTAAGAGTTAGATGTGGCCCTTTTTGCTAAAGGGATCAGGGGGTATGGAGAGAAGGCAGGTACAGGCTACTGAGCTGGATGATCAGCCATGATCATATTGAATGGCGGTGCAGGCTCGAAGGGCAGAATGGCCTACTCCTGCACCTATTTTCTATGTTTCTAACATGCCCCATCTACACTAGTCCCACCTGCCCACACCGCCCAACATGCCCCATCTACACTAGTCCCACCTGCCCACACCGACCAACATGCCCCATCTACACTAGTCCCACCTTCCCACACCGGCCAACATGCCCCATCTACACTAGTCCCACCTGCCCACACAGGCCAACATGCCCCATCTACACTAGTCCCACCTGCCCACACCGACCAACATGCCCCATCTACACTAGTCCCACCCGCCCACACAGACCAACATGCCCCATCTACACTAGTCCCACCTGCCCACACAGACCAACATGCCCCATCTACACTAGTCCCACCTGCCCACACCGGCCAACATGCCCCATCTACACTAGTCCCACCTGCCCACACCGGCCAACATGCCCCATCTACACTAGTCCCACCTGCCCACACCGACCAACATGCCCCATCTACACTAGTCCCACCTGCCCACACCAGCCATCATGCCCCATCTACACTAGTCCCACCCGCCCACACCGACCAACATGCCCCCATCTACACTAGTCCCACCTGCCCACACCGTCCATCATGCCCCATCTACACTAGTCCCACCTGCCCACACTGACCAACATGCCCCATCTACACTAGTCCCACCTGCCCACACCGACCAACATGCCCCATCTACACTAGTCCCACCCACCCACACAGACCAACATGTGCTAGGAGGATGCTAGGAGGCTGCAGAGTGACTTGGATAGATTAGGTGAGTGGGCAAATGCATGGCAGAATCAATATAATGTGGATAAATGTGATGTTATCCACTTTGGCGGCAAGAACAGGAAAGCAGAGTATTACCTGAATGGTGACCGATTGGGAGAAGGGGAGATGCAACGTAACCTGGGTGTCATGGTGCACCAGTCATTGAAAGCAAGCATGCAGGTGCAGCAGGCAGTGAAGAAAGTGAATGGTATGTTGGCATTCATAGCAAGAGGATTTGAGTATAGGAGCAGGGAGGTTCTGCTGCAGTTGCACAAGGCCTTGGTGAGACCGCACCTGGAGTATTGTGTGCAGTTTTGGTCTCCTAACCTGAGGAAAGACTTTCTTGCCTTAGAGGGAGTACAGAGAAGGTTCACCAGATTGATCCCTGGGATGGCAGGACTTTCATATGAGGAAAGACTGGATAGACTGGGCTTATACTCGCTGGAATTTAGAAGACTGAGGGGGGATCTTATAGAAACATATAAAATTCTTAAGGGGTTGGAGAGGCTAGATGCGGGAAGATTGTTCCCGATGTTGGGGGAGTCTACAACCAGGGGTCACAGCTTAAGGATAAGGGGGAAGTCTTTTAGGACCGAGATGAGAAAACATTTCTTCACACAGAGAGTGGTGAATCTGTGGAATTCTCTGCCACAGAAGGTAGTTGAGGCCAGTTCATTGGCTATATTTAAGAGTTAGATGTGGCCCTTTTTGCTAAAGGGATCAGGGGGTATGGAGAGAAGGCAGGTACAGGCTACTGAGCTGGATGATCAGCCATGATCATATTGAATGGTGGTGCAGGCTCGAAGGGCCGAATGGCCTACTCCTGCACCTATTTTCTATGTTTCTAACATGCCCCATCTACACTAGTCCCACCTGCCCACACCGCCCAACATGCCCCATCTACACTAGTCCCACCTGCCCACACCGCCCAACATGCCCCATCTACACTAGTCCCACCTGCCCACACCGACCAACATGCCCCATCTACACTAGTCCCACCTGCCCACACCGACCAACATGCCCCATCTACACTAGTCCCACCTGCCCACACCGACCAACATGCCCCATCTACACTAGTCCCACCTGCCCATACCGACCAACATGCCCCATCTACACTAGTCCCACCTGCCCACACCGGCCAACATGCCCCATCTACACTAGTCCCAACCGCCCACACAGACCAACATGCCCCATCTACACTAGTCCCACCTGCCCACACCAGCCATCATGCCCCATCAACACTAGTCCCACCCGCCCACACAGACCAACATGACCCATCTACACTAGTCCCACCTGCCAACACCGGCCAACATGCCCCATCTACACTAGTCCCACGTGCCCACACCGGCCAACATGCCCTATCTACACTAGTCCCAACTGCCCACACCAACCAACATGCCCCATCTACACTAGTCCCACCTGCCCACACCGACCAACATGCCCCATCTACACTAGTCCCACCTGCCCACACCGACCAACATGCCCCATCTACACTAGTCCCACCTGCCCACACCGACTAACATGCCCCATCTACACTAGTCCCACCTGCCCACACCGACCAACATGCCCCATCTACACTAGTCCCAACCGCCCACACCGTCCATCATGCCCCATCTACACTAGTCCCACCTGCCCACACCGGCCAACATGCCCCATCTACACTAGTCCCACCTGCCCACACAGACCAACATGCCCCATCTACACTAGTCCCACCTGCCCACACCGGCCAACATGCCCCATCTACACTAGTCCCACCTGCCCACACCGGCCAACATGCCTGTTTATAATTTAAAGCTCGTAGCTTATTGATAAATTTATAAATTATAGCTCGCAGTTTTTTGATAAATTTATAAATCAAAGCTCGTAGCTTTTTGAGTTTGTTTGTGTGTGTGTGAATCTCTCTCTCTCTCTCCTCTCTCTCCCCTTCCCTCTCTCTCTCCCCCTCCTCTCTCTCCACCTCTTGCTATTAAAAGATATTTTATAAATGAAAGCTCGTAGCTTTTTGATAAATTTATAAATTAAAGCTCGTAGCTTTTTGATAAATTTATTTTATTTGATAAATTCCACTGGAATTCTCTGCCAGTGGAATTCTCTGCCACAGAAGGTAGTTGAGGCCAGTTCATTGGCTATATTTAAGAGGGAGTTAGATGTGGCCCTGGTGGCTAAAGGGATCAGGGAGTATGGAGAGAAGGCAGGGACAGGATACTGAGCAGGATGATCAGCCATGATCATATTGAATGGCGGTGCAGGCTCGAAGGGCCGAATGGCCTACTCCTGCACCTATTTTCTATGTTTCTATGTTTCCAACATGCCCCATCTACACTAGTCCCACCTGCCCACACCGCCCAACATGCCCCATCTACACTAGTCCCACCTGCCCACACCGGCCAACATGCCCCATCTACACTAGTCCCACCTGCCCACACAGACCAACATGCCCCATCTACACTAGTCCCACCTGCCCACACCGGCCAACATGCCCCATCTACACTAGTCCCACCTTCCCACACCAGCCATCATGCCCCATCTACACTAGTCCCACCCGCCCACACAGACCAACATGCCCCATCTACACTAGTCCCACCCGCCCACACAGACCAACATGCCCCATCTACACTAGTCCCACCCGCCCACACAGACCAACATGCCCCATCTACACTAGTCCCACCTGCCCACACCGTCCATCATGCCCCATCTACACTAGTCCCACCTGCCCACACCGACCAACATGCCCCATCTACACTAGTCCCACCCGCCCACACAGACCAACATGCCCCATCTACACTAGTCCCACCTTCCCACACCGACCAACATGCCCCATCTACACTAGTCCCACCTGCCCACACCGACCAACATGCCCCATCTACACTAGTCCCAACCGCCCACACCGTCCATCATGCCCCATCTACACTAGTCCCACCTGCCCACACCGGCCAACATGCCCCATCTATACTAGTCCCACCTGCCCACACAGACCAACATGCCCCATCTACACTAGTCCCACCTGCCCACACCGGCCAACATGCCCCATCTATACTAGTCCCACCTGCCCACACAGACCAACATGCCCCATCTACACTAGTCCCACCTGCCCACACCGTCCATCATGCCCCATCTACACTAGTCCCACCTGCCCACACCGGTCAACATGCCCCATCTACACTAGTCCCACCTGCCCACACCGGCCAACATGCCCCATCTACACTAGTCCCACCTGCCCACACCGGCCAACATGCCCCATCTACACTAGTCCCACCTGCCCACACGGGCCAACATGCCTGTTTATAATTTAAAGCTCGTAGCTTATTGATAAATTTATAAATTATAGCTCGCAGTTTTTTGATAAATTTATAAATCAAAGCTCGTAGCTTTTTGAGTTTGTTTGTTTGTGTGTGAATCTCTCTCTCTCTCTCCTCTCTCTCCCCTTCCCTCTCTCTCTCCCCCTCCTCTCTCTCCACATCTTGCTATTAGAAGATATTTTATAAATGAAAGCTCGTAGCTTTTTGATGAATTAATAAATTAAAGCTCGTAGCTTTTTGATAAATTTATTTTATTTGATAAATTCCACTGGAATTCTCTGCCAGTGGAATTCTCTGCCACAGAAGGTAGTTGAGGCCAGTTCATTGGCTATATTTAAGAGGGAGTTGAATGTGGCCCTTGTGGCTAAAGGGATCAGGGGGTATGGAGAGAAGGTAGGTACAGGATACTGAGCTGGATGATCAGCCATGATCATATTGAATGGCGGTGCAGGCTCGAAGGGCCGAATGGCCTCCTCCTGCACCTATTTTCTATGTTTCTATGTTTCCAACATGCCCCATCTACACTAGTCCCACCTGCCCACACCGCCCAACATGCCCCATCTACACTAGTCCCACCTGCCCACACCGGCCAACATGCCCCATCTACACTAGTCCCACCTGCCCACACAGACCAACATGCCCCATCTACACTAGTCCCACCTGCCCACACCGGCCAACATGCCCCATCTACACTAGTCCCACCTTCCCACACCGGCCAACATGCGCCATCTACACTAGTCCCACCTGCCCACACCGGCCAACATGCCCCATCTACACTAGTCCCACCTGCCCACACCGGCCAACATGCCCCATCTACACTAGTCCCACCTGCCCACACAGGCCAACATGCCCCATCTACACTAGTCCCACCTGCCCACACCGGCCAACATGCCCCATCTACACTAGTCCCAGCTTCCCACACCGGCCAACATGCGCCATCTACACTAGTCCCACCTGCCCACACCGGCCAACATTCCCCATCTACACTAGTCCCACCTGCCCACACCGGCCAACATGCCCCATCTACACTAGTCCCACCTGCCCACACAGGCCAACATGCCCCATCTACACTAGTCCCACCTGCCCACACCGACCAACATGCCCCATCTACACTAGTCCCACCTGCCCACACCGGCCAACATGCCCCATCTACACTAGTCCCACCTGCCCACACCGGCCAACATGCCCCATCTACATTAGTCCCACCTGCCCACACAGGCCAACATGCCCCATCTGCACTAGTCCCACCTGCCCACACCGACCAACATGCCCCATCTACACTAGTCCCACCTGCCCACACCGACCAACATGCCCCATCTACACTAGTCCCACCTGCCCACACCGACCAACATGACCCATCTACACTAGTCCCACCTTCCCACACTGACCAACATGCCCCATCTACACTAGTCCAAACCGCCCACACAGACCAACATGCCCCATCTACACTAGTCCCACCTGCCCACACCGACTAACATGCCCCATCTACACTAGTCCCACCTGCCCACACCGACCAACATGCCCCATCTACACTAGTCCCACCTGCCCACACTGACCAACATGTCCCATCTACACTAGTCCCACCTGCCCACACCAGCCATCATGCCCCATCTACACTAGTCCCACCTGCCCACACCGGCCAACATGCCCCATCTACACTAGTCCCACCTGCCCACACCGACCAACATGCCCCATCTACACTAGTCCTACATGCCCACACAGACCAACATGACCCATCTACACTAGTCCCACCTGCCCACACTGACCAACATGCCCCATCTACACTAGTCCCACCTGCCCACACTGACCAACATGCCTGTTTATAATTTAAAGCTCGTAGCTTATTGATAAATTTATAAATTAAAGCTCGTAGCTTTTTGATAAACTAAAAAAATTAAAGCTCGTAGCTTTTTGATAAATTTATAAATTAAAGCTCGTAGCTTTTCGATAACTTTATAAATTAAAGCTAGTAGCTTTTTGATAAATTTATAAATTAAAGCTCGTAGCTTTTTGAGTTTGTTTGTGTGTGTGTGAATCTCTCTCTCTCTCTCCTCTCTCTCCCCTTCCCTCTCTCTCTCCCCCTCCTCTCTCTCCACCTCTTGCTATTAAAAGATATTTTATCAATGAAAGTTCGTAGCTTTTTGATAAATTTAAAAATTAAAGCTCGTAGCTTTTTGATAAACTAAAAAAATTAAAGCTCGTAGCTTTTTGATAAATTTATGAATTAAAGCTCGTAGCTTTTCGATAACTTTATAAATTAAAGCTAGTAGCTTTTTGATAAATTTAAAAATTAAAGCTCGTAGCTTTTTGATAAATTTATAAATTAAAGCTCGTAGCTTTTTGATAAATTAATTTTATTTGATAAATTCCACTGGAATTCTCTGCCAGTGGAACTCTCTGCCACAGAAGGTAGTTGATGCCAGTTCATTGGCTATATTTAAGAGGGAGTTGGATGTGGCCCTTGCGGCTAAAGGGATCAGGGGGTATGGAGAGAAGGCAGGTACAGGCTACTGAGCTGGATGATCAGCCATGATCATATTGAATGGCGGTGCGTACAGGCTCGAAGGGCCGAATGGCCTACTCCTGCACCTATTTTCTATGTTTCTGTTTCTATAAATTAAAGCTCGTAGCTTTTTGAGTTTGTTTGTACGTGGGTGAATCTCTCTCTCTCCCCCTCTCTCTCTCCCCCTCTCTCTCCCTCCCTCCCCATCTCACCCTCCCTCCCTCTCTCTCTCTCCCTCCCTCCCTCCCTCCCTCCCTCCCTTTCTCAAACTCTCCAAAACTATATATTTTTAAAAAATCTCCACTTTATTCCAGAGCTCAGGGCTACACAATAGAAGCGATTATCACATTGGAGTAACCAGACATGAAGGCAGCTTCGACCCTTGTTTTACATTCACACCTCCGAGAATGTGTACTGCAAAAGCCAGCACAGACAGACAGACGAGTTGTTTGCAAAGATACATGAGGACAGGGAATGTAGCTAGTTTTAAATCTGGGACAGAGAGTTTGAATCTGGCTATTGAACCTCTGGCAGAACTAATAAGATCAGATTCAGACATTAAAGGATTTAAAGTTAATCAGGAAGATCACAAAATTACTTTATTTGCAGATGATGTCCTAATTTGTCTTACTAGACCATTGGAATCCTTAAGAAAATTATATTTCAGATTGGAAGAATACGGGAAAGTATCAGGATATAAAATTAATAAAGATAAAACTGAAATAATGCCTCTTTTTGAAGGCAATTATGACCAATGTAAAAGAGAAAGTCAGTTTAAATGGCAAAAAGAAGGCATTAAGTGGTTAGGAGTTAAAGTAGATAATAAGTTAAATAATTTGTATAAATTAAATTATAAACCATTAATAAAAAAAATAGATGAGGTCCTGAAGAAATGGATGAATCTTCCAATTACATTGCTAGGGAGAGTGAACTGTATTAAGATGAATATTTCCCCGAGGATACAGTATTTATTCCAAACACTGCCTATACCTTTGCCAAATAAATTTTTTCAAGAATTGAACAAAATTGTGAGGGATTTTCTTTGGAAAGGTAAAATGCCAAGAGTGTCTCTGGAAAAATCCTTTTATCAAGAGGGTGGAAAAACAGCATGGGTTAAAATTGAAATGGATAAAATAAAAGAGTTATGTCCAGAAGAATTTATATATAAATGGGAAGCGAAGCTATTAGTTAAGGATAAAGAGTCACCTTTGCTAAAACATTTAATTAATACATTGTTGAAAACAGTTAAAGTTAATGATAAAAGATTTGTTTTAACAGCTAAAACTCCATTAGTAAAAAATAGATTATTGCCGTTTGCTTGGAATAATCAAATACTACAAGTCTGGGAACAGAAGGGTATTAAACATATAGGAGATTGCTATGAAGGAAATAACTTTTTGACATTTTCTCAATTGAGAAATAAATATCAAATTCCAGGGAATAGTATTTTTTTCTATTATCAATTACAATCTTTTTTAAGGGAAAAGTTAGGTCATTCAATGTCTCTATTCCAGATTAAAGGAATTGAATCCTTGATTCAGGGCAAGGGAATAAAAAAAATTATATCATCAATGTATAAATTATTACAAAAATCTAGTCCAAAGATAGGAATTCAAAAATCAAGACAAAGATGGGAAACAGATCTTAATATTATCATTGATGAACCAAGTTGGGAAAGATTGTGTTTAGATAGTATGAAAAATACTATTAATGTGAGATATAGTTTAGTACAATATAATTTTTTACATCAACTATATTTAACCCCGAAAAAATTAACCAATTTAAAACCCACAGAGAGTGGGTACTGATTGAGAACGATCAGCCGCGATCACATTGAATGGCGGTGCGTACAGGCTCGAAGGGCCGAATGGCCTCCTCCTGCACCTATTGTGAGAGAGGGGAGGGGGAGAGAGAGAGGGAAGGGGAGCCAGCAAGCAAGGACAAACATTGACACAAAGAAACAGTGAGCACATGTGGCGGCCATTTTGTTGAATGAAACAGTGAGCACATGTGGCGGCCATTTTGTTGAAAGAAACAGTGAGCACATGTGGCCCTTCATAAGCCCACAACTTCCCCAAGGCTCAGCGATCCCACCAATTATCAATTAGCAGCCCGCCCGACGGGCGACATTGTCCACACCCAGTCTCCACCTCTTGCTATTAAAAGATATTTTATAAATTAAAGCTCGTAGCTTTTTGAGGCATAAAATATCTTTTTAATAACAAGATTAAATAGCTCTCCCCCTTCTCTTTCCCCTCCTCTCTCTCTCCCCCTCTCTCTCCCCCTCCTCTCTCTCCCCCTCCTCTCTCTTCCCCTCCACTCTCCCTCCCTCACTCCATCCCTCCCTCTCTCCCTCTCTCTCCCCCAAACAAAAAAATATGAGCTTTAATTTATAAAATATCTTTTAATAGCAAGAGGTGGATAGCCAACATGCCCCATCTACACTAGTCCCACCCGCCCACACCGTCCATCATGCCCCATCTACACTAGTCCCACCCGCCCACACCGTCCATCATGCCCCATCTACACTAGTCCCACCTGCCCACACCGACCAACATGCCCCATCAACACTAGTCCCACCTGCCCACACTGACCAACATGCCCCATCTACACTAGTCCCACCCGCCCACACCGTCCATCATGCCCCATCTACACTAGTCCCACCTGCCCACACTGACCAACATGCCCCATCTACACTAGTCCCACCTGCCCACACTGACCAACATGCCCCATCTACACTAGTCCCACCCGCCCACACCGTCCATCATGCCCCATCTACACTAGTCCCACCTGCCCACACCGACCAACATGCCCCATCAACACTAGTCCCACCTGCCCACACTGACCAACATGCCCCATCTACACTAGTCCCACCCGCCCACACCGTCCATCATGCCCCATCTACACTAGTCCCACCTGCCCACACTGACCAACATGCCCCATCTACACTAGTCCCACCTGCCCACACGACCAACATGCCCCATCTACACTAGTCCCACCTGCCCACACTGACCAACATGCCCCATCTAAACTAGTCCCACCCGCCCACACCGTCCAACATGCCCCATCTACACTAGTCCCACCCGCCCACACCGTCCAACATGCCCTATCTACACTAGTCCCACCTGCCCACACTGACCAACATGCCCCATCTACACTAGTCCCACCCGCCCACACTGACCAACATGCCCCATCTACACTAGCCCCACCCGCCCACACCGTCCAACATGCCCCATCTACACTAGTCCCACCTGCCCACACTGACCAACATGCCCCATCTACACTAGTCCCACCCGCCCACACTGACCAACATGCCCCATCTACACTTGTCCCACCCACCCACACTGACCAACATGCCCCATCTACACTAGTCCCACCCGCCCACACCGTCCAACATGCCCCATCTACACTAGTCCCACCTGCCCACACTGACCAACATGCCCCATCTACACTAGTCCCACCCGCCCACACTGACCAACATGCCCCATCTACACTAGTCCCACCTGCCCACACTGACCAACATGCCCCATCTACACTAGTCCCACCTGCCCACACCGTCCAATATGCCCCATCTACACTAGTCCCACCTGCCCACACCGGCCAACATGCCCCATCTACACTAGTCCCACCCGCCCACACTGACCAACATGCCCCATCTACACTAGTCCCACCCGCCCACACCGTCCAACATGCCCCATCTACACTAGTCCCACAACGACCAACATGCCCCATCTACACTAGTCCCACCTGCCCACACCGGCCAACATGCCCCATCTACACTAGTCCCACCTGCCCACACCGGCCAACATGCCCCATCTACACTAGTCCCACCTGCCCACACTGACCAATATGCCTCATCTACACTAGTCCCTCCTGCCCACACCGTCCAACATGCCCCATCTACACTAGTCCCACCCGCCCACACCGACCAACATGCCCCATCTACACTAGTCCCACCCGCCCACACAGACCAACATGTGCTAGGAGGATGCTAGGAGGCTGCAGAGTGACTTGGATAGATTAGGCGAGTGGGCAAATGCATTGCAGATGCAATATAATGTGGATAAATGTGAGGTTATCCACTTTGGCAGCAAGAACAGGAAAGCAGAGTATTACCTGAATGGTGACCGATTGGGAGAAGGGGAGATGCAACGTGACCTGGGTGTCATGGTGCACCAGTCATTGAAAGCAAGCGTACAGGTGCAGCAGGCAGTGAAGAAAGTGAATGGTATGTTGGCATTCATAGCAAGAGGATTTGAGTATAGGAGCAGGGAGGTTCTGCTGCAGTTGTACAAGGCCTTGGTGAGACCGCACCTGGAGTATTGTGTGCAGTTTTGGTCTCCTAACCTGAGGAAAGACTTTCTTGCCTTACAGGGAGTACAGTGAAGGTTCACCAGATTGATCCCTGGGATGGTGGGACTTTCATATGAGGAAAGACTGGATAGACTGGTCTTGTACTCGCTGGAATTTAGAAGACTGAGGGGGGATCTTATAGAAACATATAAAATTCTTAAGGGGTTGGAGACGCTAGATGCGGGAAGATTGTTCCCGATGTTGGGGGAGTCCAGAACCAGGGGTCACAGCTTAAGGATAAGGGGGAATTCTTTTAGGACCGAGATGAGAAAACATTTCTTCACACAGAGAGTGGTGAATCTGTGGAATTCTCTGCCACAGAAGGTAGTTGAGGCCAGTTCATTGGCTATATTTAAGAGGGAGTTAGATGTGGCCCTTTTTGCTAAAGGGATCAGGGGGTATGGAGAGAAGGCAGGTACAGGATACTGAGCTGGATGATCAGCCATGATCATATTGAATGTCGGTGCAGGCTCGAAGGGCCGAATGGCCTACTCCTGCACCTATTTTCTATGTTTCTAACATGCCCCATCTACACTAGTCCCACCTGCCCACACAGACCAACATGCCCAATCTACACTAGTCCCACCTGCCCACACTGACCAACATGCCCCATCTACACTAGTCCCACCTGCCCACACTGACCAACATGCCCCATCTACACTAGTCCCACCTGCCCACACAGACCAACATGACCCATCTACACTAGTCCCACCTGCCCACACCGGCCAACATGCCCCATCTACACTAGTCCCACCTGCCCACACCGACCAACATGCCCCATCTACACTAGTCCCACCTGCCCACACCGCCCAACATGCCCCATCTACACAAGTCCCACCTGCCCACACCGGCCAACATGCCCCATCTACACTAGTCCCACCTTCCCACACTGGCCAACATGCCCCATCTACACTAGTCCCACCTGCCCACACAGAACAACATGCCCCATCTACACTAGTCCCACATGCCCACACCGACCAACATGCCCCATCTACACTAGTCCCACCTGCCCACACCGACCAACATGCCCCATCTACACTAGTCCCACCCGCCCACACAGACCAAGATGCCCCATCTACACTAGTCCCACCTGCCCACACCGACCAACATGCCCCATCTACACTAGTCCCACCTGCCCACACCGACCAACATGCCCCATCTACACTAGTCCCACCTGCCCACACCGACCAACATGCCCCATCTACACTAGTCCCACCTGCCCACACCGACCAACATGCCCCATCTACACTAGTCCCACCTGCCCACACCGACCAACATGCCCCATCTACACTAGTCCCACCTGCCCATACCGACCAACATGCCCCATCTACACTAGTCCCATCTGCCCACACCGACCAACATGCCCCATCTACTCTAATCCCACCGGCCCACACCGGCCAACATGCCCCATCTACACTAGTCCCACCCGCCCACACCGACCAACGTGCCCCATCTACACTAGTCCCACCCGCCCACACCGACCAACATGCCCCATCTACACTAGTCCCACCCGCCCACACAGACCAACATGACCCATCTACACTAGTCCCACCTGCCCACACCGACCAACATGGCCCATCTACACTAGTCCCACCTGCCCACACCAACCAACATGGCCCATCTACACTAGTCCCACCTGCCCACACCAACCAACATGCCCCATCTACACTAGTCCCACCTGCCCACACTGACCAACATGCCCCATCTACACTAGTCCCACCTGCCCACACCGTCCAATATGCCCCATCTACACTAGTCCCACCTGCCCACACCGGCCAACATGCCCCATCTACACTAGTCCCACCCGCCCACACTGACCAACATGCCCCATCTACACTAGTCCCACCCGCCCACACCGTCCAACATGCCCCATCTACACTAGTCCCACAACGACCAACATGCCCCATCTACACTAGTCCCACCTGCCCACACCGGCCAACATGCCCCATCTACACTAGTCCCACCTGCCCACACTGACCAACATGCCCCATCTACACTAGTCCCACCTGCCCACAACGACCAACATGCCCCATCTACACTAGTCCCACCTGCCCACACCAACCAACATGCCCCATCTACACTAGTCCCACCTGCCCACACTGACCAACATGCCCCATCTACACTAGTCCCACCTGCCCACACCGTCCAATATGCCCCATCTACACTAGTCCCACCTGCCCACACCGGCCAACATGCCCCATCTACACTAGTCCCACCCGCCCACACTGACCAACATGCCCCATCTACACTAGTCCCACCCGCCCACACCGTCCAACATGCCCCATCTACACTAGTCCCACAACGACCAACATGCCCCATCTACACTAGTCCCACCTGCCCACACCGGCCAACATGCCCCATCTACACTAGTCCCACCTGCCCACACCGGCCAACATGCCCCATCTACACTAGTCCCACCTGCCCACACTGACCAATATGCCTCATCTACACTAGTCCCACCTGCCCACACCGTCCAACATGCCCCATCTACACTAGTCCCACCCGCCCACACCGACCAACATGCCCCATCTACACTAGTCCCACCCGCCCACACAGACCAACATGTGCTAGGAGGATGCTAGGAGGCTGCAGAGTGACTTGGATAGATTAGGCGAGTGGGCAAATGCATGGCAGATGCAATATAATGTGGATAAATGTGAGGTTATCCACTTTGGCAGCAAGAACAGGAAAGCAGAGTATTACCTGAATGGTGACCGATTGGGAGAAGGGGAGATGCAACGTGACCTGGGTGTCATGGTGCACCAGTCATTGAAAGCAAGCGTACAGGTGCAGCAGGCAGTGAAGAAAGTGAATGGTATGTTGGCATTCATAGCAAGAGGATTTGAGTATAGGAGCAGGGAGGTTCTGCTGCAGTTGTACAAGGCCTTGGTGAGACCGCACCTGGAGTATTGTGTGCAGTTTTGGTCTCCTAACCTGAGGAAAGACTTTCTTGCCTTACAGGGAGTACAGTGAAGGTTCACCAGATTGATCCCTGGGATGGTGGGACTTTCATATGAGGAAAGACTGGATAGACTGGTCTTGTACTCGCTGGAATTTAGAAGACTGAGGGGGGATCTTATAGAAACATATAAAATTCTTAAGGGGTTGGAGACGCTAGATGCGGGAAGATTGTTCCCGATGTTGGGGGAGTCCAGAACCAGGGGTCACAGCTTAAGGATAAGGGGGAATTCTTTTAGGACCGAGATGAGAAAACATTTCTTCACACAGAGAGTGGTGAATCTGTGGAATTCTCTGCCACAGAAGGTAGTTGAGGCCAGTTCATTGGCTATATTTAAGAGGGAGTTAGATGTGGCCCTTTTTGCTAAAGGGATCAGGGGGTATGGAGAGAAGGCAGGTACAGGATACTGAGCTGGATGATCAGCCATGATCATATTGAATGTCGGTGCAGGCTCGAAGGGCCGAATGGCCTACTCCTGCACCTATTTTCTATGTTTCTAACATGCCCCATCTACACTAGTCCCACCTGCCCACACAGACCAACATGCCCAATCTACACTAGTCCCACCTGCCCACACTGACCAACATGCCCCATCTACACTAGTCCCACCTGCCCACACTGACCAACATGCCCCATCTACACTAGTCCCACCTGCCCACACAGACCAACATGACCCATCTACACTAGTCCCACCTGCCCACACCGGCCAACATGCCCCATCTACACTAGTCCCACCTGCCCACACCGACCAACATGCCCCATCTACACTAGTCCCACCTGCCCACACCGCCCAACATGCCCCATCTACACAAGTCCCACCTGCCCACACCGGCCAACATGCCCCATCTACACTAGTCCCACCTTCCCACACTGGCCAACATGCCCCATCTACACTAGTCCCACCTGCCCACACAGAACAACATGCCCCATCTACACTAGTCCCACATGCCCACACCGACCAACATGCCCCATCTACACTAGTCCCACCTGCCCACACCGACCAACATGCCCCATCTACACTAGTCCCACCCGCCCACACAGACCAAGATGCCCCATCTACACTAGTCCCACCTGCCCACACCGACCAACATGCCCCATCTACACTAGTCCCACCTGCCCACACCGACCAACATGCCCCATCTACACTAGTCCCACCTGCCCACACCGACCAACATGCCCCATCTACACTAGTCCCACCTGCCCACACCGACCAACATGCCCCATCTACACTAGTCCCACCTGCCCACACCGACCAACATGCCCCATCTACACTAGTCCCACCTGCCCATACCGACCAACATGCCCCATCTACACTAGTCCCATCTGCCCACACCGACCAACATGCCCCATCTACTCTAATCCCACCGGCCCACACCGGCCAACATGCCCCATCTACACTAGTCCCACCCGCCCACACCGACCAACGTGCCCCATCTACACTAGTCCCACCCGCCCACACCGACCAACATGCCCCATCTACACTAGTCCCACCCGCCCACACAGACCAACATGACCCATCTACACTAGTCCCACCTGCCCACACCGACCAACATGGCCCATCTACACTAGTCCCACCTGCCCACACCAACCAACATGGCCCATCTACACTAGTCCCACCTGCCCACACCAACCAACATGCCCCATCTACACTAGTCCCACCTGCCCACACCGGCCAACATGACCCATCTACACTAGTCCCACTTGCCCACACCGACCAACATGCCCCATCTACACTAGTCCCACCTGCCCACAACGACCAACATGCCGGTTTATAAATTAAAGCTCGTAGCTTTTTGATAAATTTAAAAATTAAAGCTCGTAGCTTTTTGGTAAATTTATCAATTAAAGCTCGTAGCTTTTTGAGTTTGTTTGTGTGTGTGTGAATCTCTCTCTCTCTCTCTCCTCTCTCTCCCCTTCCCTTTCTCTCGCCCCCTCCTCCCTCTCCACCTCTTGCTATTAAAAGATATTTTATAAATTAAAGTTCGTAGCTTTTTGATAAATTTATCAATTAAAGCTCGTAGCTTTTTGATAAATTAAAAAATTAAAGCTCGCAGCTTTTTGATAAAATTATAAATTAAAGCTTGTAGCTTTTTGATAAATTTATCAATTAAAGCTCGTAGCTTTTTGATAAATTTATAAATTAAAGCTCGTAGCTTTTTTGTAAATTTAAAAATCAAAGCTCGTAGCTTTTTGGTAAATTTAAAAATGTGTACTGCAAAAGGCAAGGCAGACAGACAAGTTGTTTGCAAAGATACCTGAGGACAGGAAATGCGGCTAGTTTTCCATCTGTGACAATGGCCGAAACTGCCTTCATGTAAAGGTTACCTCAATGTGATAATGGTTTCTATTGTGGAGCACCCTTGGGTGCCTTGAGCACTGAAACCTGTGCACAGAGTTTAGCTCAGAGAGTTAACTTGGAACAGGTTTATTCCAAATAAGGTAAAGGCATCTGTTTGTGGAATTTGTGTGTGTGTCACCTCAGCTCCTCAATAAATAAAAAGCTGCATGCTGCTAATTGCAGTATTGGGAGCTCAGACCGGCCAACTCTGGCATCGAACCTGTAACCTCTGCCAACTCCAGCAAGTGGGTAAGCTTCTTATGTTTTAAATCCATTAGTGTGTTGTCTATTTTTTTGTGTTAATTGAATTTAATGTAGTTTAGTTAAACACGGTTCAAATCAATGTAATTCAATTTAGCTTTATTTAATTTAATGTAGTTTAGTTAAACACGGTTCAAATCAATTTAATTCAGTTTATCTTTATTTAATTTAATGTAGTTTAGTTAAACATGATTCAAACCAATTAAATTCAGTTTAACTTTATTTAATTTAATGTAGTTTAGTTAAACACGGTTCAAACCAATAATGTAATTCAGTTTAACTTTATTTGATTTAATGTAGTTTAGTTAAACATGATAGTCCCCTTTAGGGAGAGGAGTGGAGAGAGAGAGGGAGAGAGAGAGGGAGAGAGAGGGGGAGGGAGAGAGGGAGGGAGAGAGGGAGGGGGGGAGGGGGAGAGGGAGAGGGGAGAGGGAGAGGGAGAGGGAGAGGGAGAGGGAGAGGGAGAGGAGAGAGGGAGAGGGAGAGGGAGAGGGGAGAGGGAGAGGGAGAGGGAGAGGGAGAGGGAGAGGGAGAGGGTGAGAGGAGAGGGAGAGGGAGAGGGAGAGGGAGAGGGAGAGGGAGAGGGAGAGGGAGAGGGAGAGGGAGAGGAGAGGGAGAGGGGAGAGGGGAGAGGGAGAGGGAGAGGGAGAGGGAGAGGGAGAGGGAGAGGGAGAGGGAGAGGGAGAGGGAGAGGAGAGGGAGAGGGGAGAGGGAGAGGGAGAGGGAGAGGGAGAGGGAGAGGGAGAGGGAGAGGGAGAAGAGGGAGGGAGAGAGAGATGAGGGGGAGAGAGAGCTTTATTTAATTTAATGTAGTATAGTTCACTAATAGTTCTCTTTAGGGAGAGAGAGAGAGGGGGAGAGAGTGTGAGAGAGAGAGAGAGAGAGAGAGAGCACAAACAAACTCAAAAAGCTGCGAGCTTTAATTTATAAATAGTTTTAAACAGTTCACTTTAGTTCTCTGCAGTGTAGTTTAATTCACTAAACCTCACGATAATCAGATTGAATGATTGATTCTCTCTCATACACACACTCTCTCTCTCTCTTGCTCTCTCTTCTCACCCCTCCCAAAATGTTAATATTAAAATGGGGAATCCCTGCATTTGTTAGAGAGAGCAAGAGAGAGAGAGAGACTTCAAATAAGGGATTTTGTGTAAATTTGGAAATGGATATCTGCATTGAATGTGTAACCTGTGGAAATGTCGGATGGAGTTGTTGAAAAGAGAATGTTTTTTAAAATATTTATTACTTTAAAAAAGTATTTTTTGATTTTTTTTTAAAAACGTGCCTGTTTTATTGCTGATGTGATAAAGAATAAACAAGTGTTGTGTGTTATCAAAAATGTTTATTCATGTAGGATATCTAACTTTAACTAATACAATCTGCATTTTGGAATATGTGGCAGTATGGCGAGTCCGAAACTTGCTAATTGTAGACGAAGTTTATTGCAGCCGCAATACACGAATACAGAGTCAAAACAACAAGTTACAGGACAACCAATATAAACTTACTGTCTTCCTTGAAGACTTCGCCGAACTGACTAAAACGGGCGCCAAACGCGCACCTGACATCGCTGGCCAATCAGCGATGTCGTTTCCTGGACCAATCCCCATGGTCGCGTTCCCACGTGACCTCGCTGGCCAATCCGAGGGTTCGACGACCTGGACCATTCTCTATGGTCGCTACATGACCCCCCCCCAGAACCCGAGGTGCGGAACCTAGCAGGGAGCCGGATTTCGCGACCATAACGAGTACGGAGAGGGACAGCCTGAACCACAGGAGCCGGAGGTTCCGGACTTGGTGGGACAGCCGGAACGGGAGGTTCTGGAGTAACTACCGGAACGGGGGGGTCCTGGAGGAACTGCCGGAACGGGGGGTCCTAGGGGGACTGCCGAAACTGGGGGTCCCGGAGGAACTGTCGGAATGGGGGTTTGTGGACTGGGCGGAACTAACGGAGGTCGGCCTCTTCTAGGGGTTCGACCGACCAGGACTGGTTGATCCGGGTCCAAATGGGCAGGTTTGAGCCGGGACACCGAGACGAGCTCACTCTTGCCGCCCATGTCTAAGGTGAAAGTAGCCGTTCCCTTACGTAAAACCCGAAACGGCCCTTGATAGACCCTCTGCAACGGGGCGCGATGGGCATCTTTACGCAAAAAAAACGAACTCACAGTCCTTCAGGGAAGACGGTTCATGTACCATGGGACACCCATGACGTGAAGTCGGCACTGGAGCCAGGGAGCCCACCCGTTCCCGGAGAGCTGCTAACGCTGCTGGACTGTAGGGAGCAGTGCTGAAGGGTGTCCGGAAACAGATCTCCAGGTACTCGAAGGGTCGAGCCATATACCAGCTCTGCGGACGACGCACCGAGATCTGGCTTTGGAGCCGTCCGGATGCCCAAAAGAAACCCAAGGGAGTTGGTCTACCCAGTCCGGGCCTTCAAGCCTTGCACTGAGGGACGCCTTAAGTTGGCGGTGGAACCTCTCCACGAGACCATTTGCCTGGGGGTGATATGCAGTTGTGGGTTGTAATTTGGACCCGTACAGTTCCGCCAGCGCGGCCCAGAGGGACGAAGTGAACTGTGGTCCTCTGTCAGTTGTAATAACTGCCGGGACCCCCGAAACGGGCTACCCAATGAAGGGCCAAAGTCCTAGCACAAGACGCTGGACGAGATGTCAGACAATGGGAAAGCCTCTGGCCACCGGGTGAACCGATCCACCACCGTGAGGAGGTGGGTGTAGCCCTGGGAGGAAGGCAAAGGCCCGACCAAATCCACGTGGATGTGAAAAAAACGAAAAGCCTGGACTTCGAAATCCTGTACGGGGGGCTGGACATGGCGCTGGACTTTAGTGGTCTGACAGGGAACGCAGGAACGTGCCCAACCCGCTACCTGTCTGTTTCCGTAGGCCATGCCAGACAAACCGAGCTGCTACCAAAGCAGAGGTGGAGCGGATGGACGGGTGCGCCAGCCCATGAATGGCATCGAAAACCCGGCGCTGAAGGGAGGGCGGTACTGACCGGCCTGGGGGCGAGGAAGAGAAACATCGCACCAGACTTTCGTGCCCTCCGAACCCACAAGCTACCTGGGCCAACTTCAATCCCGAAGTGGTGGACTGGTACGTCGAAACGGTATCCGCCAGGAGCTGTGCCTCCGCAAGCTCTGGGGATCCACTTCGCAGTCCACCGCCGAAATAGGGGGAAAAGCAGGTCTAGACAGGGCGTCAGCAACGGCATTCAGCTTACCCGCGATATGACGGACATCTGTGGTAAATTCTGAGATAGCAGTGAGGTGCCGCTGCTGGCGGGCCGACCATGGGTCAGACAATTTCAAAAAAAGCGAATGTTAATGGCTTGTGGTCCGTAAATGCCACAAATGGGCGGCCCTCGAGGAAATACCTGAAATGACGGACAGCTAAATGGAGAGCTAGAAGCTCTCGGTCAAATGCGCTATATTTCAGCTCGGCCGAATTTAGTTGCCGGCTGAAAAAACGCTAAAGGCTGCCAACGGCCACCAACCTGCTGCTCCAGAACTCCACCCACCGCCACGTCAGAGGCGTCGACCGTCAGGGCCGTGGGGCTGAGGGGCTCGGATGGACCAACATGGTGGCGTCTGCCAAGGCTGCCTTAGCTGCCGTAAAAGCCGACTCTGCGGCCGGGGACCACAACAATTCTACTGGATTACCTGCAAGGCATTGGAAAAGCGGGCGCAGGACTCGCGCCGCTGCCGGAACGAATCTATGGTAGAAATTAACCATGCCAACGAACTCCTGCAGCCCTTTTACTGTGGTGGGCCTGGGGGAAAGCCCGAATAGCCTCCACCTTCTCTGGCAAAGGGGCAGCGCCGGCAGGGGTAATTCTGTGCCCTAGAAAATCGAGAGCAGGGAGGCCGAATTGACATTTGGAGGGTTGAATAATGAGCCCGTGGTCTTGGAGCCGCTGGAACACGGTCCGCAAATGGGCCTGGTGTTCTTGCACTGAGGGGCTAGCTACCAGGATGTCGTCTAAATAAATAAACACAAAGGGTAAACCCCTGCCCACGCGGTCCATCAGTCGCTGGAAAGCCTGTGCCGCGTTCTTTAAAACCGAAAGGCATACGCAACCATTCAAACAACCCGAACGGAGTAATAGTTGCAGTTTTTTGTATGTCCTCCGGTCGCACCGGAATCTGGTGGTATCCTCGCACCAAATCGATTTTGGAAAACACTACCGCTCCTTCCAGTCCAGATGAAAAGTCTGTAGGTGCGGTATGGGGTAGCGATCAGCCGTGGTGCAGCATTGAAGACGCCGATAATCGACCACATGGTCTCCACCCCCCAGATGCCTTGGAGACCATGTGTAACGGCGAGGCCCACGGGCTGTCAGACTGACGAACAATTCCCATTTCCTCCATCTTCCTGAACTCCGCCCGTGCCACCACCAGTTTGTCTGGCGGTAGTCTCCTGGCCCGAGCGAAAACGGGAGGGCCTTCGGTGCGGATGTGATGGACCACACCGTGCTTAGCTGAAGGCGCGTCGAAACGTTGGACGAGCAGCTCTGGGAACTCTGCCAGAATCGCAGCATACGAGTCGGGGGCCGCGACGACGGCCTGGACAGTAGGGCTGGGCGAGGAGGCGATTTCCGGAGCGCCGTGCTCGTCTTCAGCAGCGGGTCGGAGGTCGTTACCGCGGACATCAGGAACCAGTGAAAAAGCCCAGAGAAAATCTGCGCCCAGGATCGCTTGTTTGACGTCGGCTATGATGAATGGCCATTCGTACGTGCGTAGGCCTAACGCAAGGGACATCTTCCGTGTGCCGAAAGTGCGAATTGGCTGCCATTAACCGCGATGAGGGTGGGACCTGTCTTACCCGATCTGGTTTCGAGGTCGGTCGGCGGCACTATGCTGACAATGGCTCCGGTGTCCACCAAAAATTCTGTGTCCGTGAGATCGATCATGGACATAGAGGCGCCGGTTCTGGCCAATCGTAACTGCCCCTATGTACGATCGGCCGAGGCATTTCCCGCGAAGGTACAAGGCCAAGCGGCAGTTGCGGGATTCGTTACCCCATCGTAGGTGATAATAGCACCAGCCGCGCTTGTGCGGATCTTTTTGGCGGGCTTTCGGAGAATTGGCGGGAGACCTGGCGCCATCTTGCCGTCGCTGTGGCGTGGTCACCGATGTCGAGACTTTGTTGATGGAATCCCCCGCCTTGTTTTTTTCCGCTATGAGCGCGTCCGCTTTCGCTGCATATGCTTCGGGGTCCTTAAAAGAACAATCCGTAAGCAGCAGTCGGACGTCCTCGGGGAGTTTCTCGCGGAATGCCTGTTCAAACATCGGGCAATCCGTGTGCTCACCGGCTAGCACCATCATTTCGGCCATGCGGACGGAAGGCAGTTGGTCTCCAAGCTCCGGTAGGTGCAGAAGTTTTGCCGCACCACCATGCTTATTTAACCCGAAGGTTCGCAGTAATGCCTCTTCATGGTTTCATATTTGTCTTCCGCAGGTGAAGTTATGATAAACCGCATCATGCGCTTGGTTGTGTCCGGCGATAGAGCGCTGACGAGGTAGAAGTACTTCGTTGCATCGTCCGACACCTTCTTTATGTGGAATTGAGCCTCGGCGTGGATAAACCAAGCTTGCGGTGCGTAGGTCCAAAATAACGGGAGATGAACGCCTCCCCGCGCTTGACTCCGGTGCGCCCTGCTCGGTCATTGTCAACGAGGCGTTGATTCCTGTTCAGTTGGTGATCGTCCAGATCACGTTCGGGGTCACCAATATGGCGAGTCCGAAACTTGCTAATTGTAGACGAAGTTTATTGCAGCCGCAATACACGAATACAGAGTCAAAACAACAAGTTACAGGACAACCAATATAAACTTACTGTCTTCCTTGAAGACTTCGCCGAACTGACTAAAACGGGGGCGCCAAACGCGCACCTGACATCGCTGGCCAATCAGCGATGTCGTTTCCTGGACCAATCCCCATGGTCGCGTTCCACGTGACCTCGCTGGCCAATCCGAGGGTTCGACGACCTGGGACCATTCTCTATGGTCGCTACAGCAGCTTAATTAAATATATTGAGTCAGAGATTTGTCAGTATTGCTCAGCCCTTGTCTGCAGAACCACGGGCTTTTCGTTTGATTGACACCTGCCAGTCATGGGCTCAGGGTGATCTACAGGATGGACAATGGTCCAGGAGTTCCTTCAAATTGATACCTTGCAGAATGATTTTGCAAACTGACTGAGTGCATCGATCCTATTGGGTTTTGCAGCACAGTGCATTGAGCTGTCCTTTGTATTATTGGTTCAGGGAGATGCCTGTTATGTCTGTTTGGTCCCTCAGGTTGGAGGGGGCAG